>NC_137865.1:31202747-31257747 GCF_963924005.1 Protomyctophum bolini
CTCCCTTGAACATGGGCTATCTATTTGTATTAATTTACAGTAGAATCAGGCTTGGCCGAGCATCTACGGAGTACATGCTCGTAGATGCTCGGCCAAGCCTGATGCACTGCAGAGGATTCAACCTCCTGGCGGTGGTTGGGCAGTTGCTTTACCCCAGTTACTTTGCCAAGTGCACTCTCCAATTAACTCTATCACAGTAAAGCAGAAATTAGAAACAATTGTATTCCTCACCAAGTCTCATCATAACTTGGCGTGACCCCTGTGTGGATAGTAAAACAAAACAAATGTGTTAATCTACTTGTGCCTGTCTCTATATTGTGTCTGTGCGGTCCAAATAAATGTGTTTACTTAGAAGGCACAGTGGGAACGTAGTCAACGTTCTCTCTCTCTGTGTGTGTGTGTGTGTGTGTGTGTGTGTGTGTGTGTGTGTGTGTGTGTGTGTGTGTGTGTGTGCGTGCGTGCCTGAGACATACATTGAAGACATCCCACCCTGCTGAACCTCCTCTCTGAACCCAAACACAGCTGTGGGTCCTGCTCGTCATAAGGCCGAGCCAGGACCACATAACGTGTGATCTCTGTGTTCAACCACATCACTATCAAACTCAACCCTCATATCAGCGTTAAGCCTCAAGCCTACAGTTACCGTATGACAGTGCAGTGTCCTTCGCTGAAAATATAAATATAAAGTTAAATAGCAAATATAAATTCTTAAACATTTGGATTATTAACCTAACATGCCTAACATGGAGGAGCAAAATATATAGGCTAACGAGGACATCTAGATGGAGGGCCTATCCATCCATGGACTGTTTGTTTACTACAGTAAACCGTTGGGGTATAGGAAAATAAAATGATCATTGTTGTTGAACCTATCACTGGACAACTTAATTAACTTTTCACATGGGAAAACAGTGGAGTTCATTGTCTCTTCCACTCAACTGCACCGAGTTGAGGGACTTGTTGTCAGTCTGATTTGACATTAGTTTCTACAGTCTACTTTCTGCACTGTAGTGTGGTGTGTTGACCACAGCAGGGCAGTTCCCTCCAGAGTCCTCCAGAGAGAGAGAGGGAGATCTGGCAGTGGTACAGATGCTGAGGAGGAATCACCCTCTAACGCCTCCCCTCTCGCAGCAGCATAATTTAATTGGGAGTTTGCCGTCTGTCTCCCGGGGCGAGACCTGGCACAGATTCGACTCATCCGACCCACACTGCACACACAACACACGCGCGCGCGCGAGTGCACCGAGAGTTCACGAGCGTTGGCAAAACGTTCGGTTGTGCAAGTGACTGACAGGGGGAAGTTGTGAAAGACATTTTATTTAATTCCGTTCACATTTTATAGGGGAGGAGGAGGGCTTGCCCTGCCCTGCAGTGTAGTAGGGTAAAGCAGCGCGCCGTGCGCCAGGCAACAACAGTGAAGAGAGACGGAGTTGCGCGCTACACGTGTTGAGACTTTTTTGCGCTCAGCTATAGTGAAGATCAAATTCCAGATTTCAGGTAAGCAGCTGATTGGAATAATTAAGAGAATTAAGGTCTGAGGCAGAGCCGAGAGGCTGGACAGTGGACACGTCACGTCCATGGTGCGGACCGTATCTTTCTTACTATCTTAGCCTATATAAACTGGTAAACTATTATAGGCTATAGGCGGTTGATTTTTGTATAAAATAGTTTTTGCCAGCCCCATTGTTAATTAAGGCTGCGATTTGTTGAAGAAGAATGTTAAACTATCAGGTGAAGGGGAGAATTAGGCTAGCATATTGATTTCTGTTTGTGTAGCTGCAGGGTTGCCAGGGTAGAATAATGTTTTTGATGGCATCCACCCAGCTAGCATTTTTTCCCCCCTTGCCATTTCATTAAGTGTTTAATCCATATCATGATTGCTAGTGCTATACAGGCTAGTGGATATTGTTTTATATAGTTTTATATAGGCTATTATTAATTTATTATCTCACCTGCATGCTTTATTGAATGTGCGAAAGTCATCTATGGTGAAGTGTTGGAGAGTTTGGAAACTTTTTATTTGTTGACAGACTTCAGCTAGCCCTCTCCTGCTTTCGAAAGTGCCAATAGCTCATTATGGTGTGTGTGTGTGTGTGTGTGTGTGTGTGTGTGTGTGTGTGTGCGCGCGTGCGTGTGAGTGAGTGACAGAATCACCAGATGGACATTTCGAGTTGTGATTCCTTTGACCACACAAACTTTCAATATAGGCTCTAGACATTTTTTATATTAACAGCACATTTATTGTGATAAGTCCAGACTGATATAATACATATCAATAATGAGTTATAGGCTATAGCCTATATCAATGAGTTTGAGTTATAGCACTTTCAGAATGTTGGGGGGGGGGGGCTCATGTTTGGACAGAACATTTAAATTAAAAGGGGCCCAAAAATCCTCCTCTGATTCCATAGTAGTGCCTATTCCTATTAAGGATGTGTGTTGAATGTTAAGTTATTAATGTTCATCGTTAAGCACATTCAACTCCGTACAGAAGCATGATGATTTAAAACTGGTTTTATATGAGACCTTTGCATACTATCCATGCTGCCTCTTAGAATGGTAGTAAGTGCACGGTTACACCTAAATCTTACAGATGAGGGAGACAGAACTACATGCAAAGAGCCTGCAGAGATGATTTCAAGAACCCGGGGATGTTTATGGTTTTGTACCTTAGAGGTTTGCTCAACAAACTTGATAAAACTATATATATATATCTGTCCAAATACTTTTAGTGCTCTATAATTAAATCAGTTGACAGTTTGCACTTTGACCCCACGTCACTTCACGTCCAAAGCAATAAGAGCATGTTGCCTAAACGTTGAACAATATATGGTTGTGAAAATACTGCAGATGTCAGTGTACGATTGAATGTTTGTGTATGCTATGGTTTTGCTCGTCAGTGAGTAGTGTGTGGGGAAGGAGAAGGACCCTGTCATCAATGTTTAGTAGACTGGTTATTTAGCCACTCTGCTCCTAGCCATATATCTAACAGCTTCAAGGACCCTTTCTCCGCCTAGCGCTCTGCTTAAGGTTTATCTAACACCCTACTAGGAACTGTGCTATGTGGTTGACACGCTGAGGGAGAAAGACGGAATTGGACAAAGGCAGGCAGAAAGAGGTAGAGTGTAATAGTGTTTGGGGTCGGGAGTCAGGGGGGTTAGCAGAGAGTAAGCTAAAAAGAGATAAAGTGAGAGAGAACTGCAAAGTAAGGCATTATGGCAAGTGTAGGCAAGTCAATGTGCTTTTAAACACATTATAAAAGGACATTTGCATTCAGCAAATAGGTACAAACTATTATTATTTTTAATTAATAACTAACTATAATTTAAAAAAAAATCAAATAAATGGCAGCTGCAAACAGCATGTTTTTAGCTGTCGTTATTTCAAAAGAACTGTGATTGCAGCAGACCTGCAAGTTTGCAGTTTTGGCAATGCTCCAGTAGTTTTGATTAGCACGAGACAGTCAAATAATGCATAGCAAATTTCTGCCTCCCGGCCAAGGATAGACTCTAATTCAAAAAAATAAAAACTCCTGTGATTTGTGTTCTTTTAAGTACCGTCCAATCATTATGTCACAACAACGGAGCTGCTGTCAGGCAGACAGCTCTGGCAGCTCTGAGCTCGCTCCAGGGCCAAGAGGACAGGTCCGGGCCAACGTCGGCCGATGAAATCACAGTCCAGAAATTCTTATTGTACCAAGATTGTTAAAAAACAAAAGCTCCTGACCATGAAACCACATATACTTTATGGCTAAGTGAGAATGTCTCTCGGTTTCACTTCCGTGAGAGCTCTGGACTGCATGGTGCGACTTGGAAAGCAGGCAGAAGATAATGAGATCATTTTGTGGTAATGGTGGTGAGGGTGTGTGTCTATGGAGGCTACGGCCTACGTGACTATGTGTGTGTCTATGGAGGCTACGTGACTTGGGTGCCTCACCCCTATGTGATGGAAGAAGTACTATACTTTACTTGTACTTAGACCTGAAGTCGATTCTACAAAATGTCTTCTAAATCATGACAGTTTTCTGAAAAACTGTGGTTCTCAAACTATTTCATGTCAAGGACCCCAAAAATTAACCCCATCTGAAAATATGTTGTTACAGCCCCCCCGCCCCCCCCCCCCCCCCCCCCCCCCATTTGAGTTAAAAACGTTCGCCCGAAAGAATATATTCAAAGATTTGCTCACAGTTAAAACTTCTATTTTCAAATGGCATGGCAGTGTTAATGTTAATGCATGTAGTGGTGAATGTGGTTTGTAATACCGGTAATAATAATCAAAATCTAAGAAGAGATCAACTAAAGTTGTCTTATACTGTCATATACAATATCTTGTAAATACTGAAGAAAGTAAAAATATGTCACAGTTGTACTTCTTGAGAGTAATTGCACTTAAAGTTACTTTACACCACTGGATCCATCATTTAATACCATAAAACGAATCAAAGCATCAATATTCGTGCTGTACGTGTTGTGAAAGGCCTGTACAGCTGCTCCATTCCTGAAGCTCTGCTGAGCGTGTGTGCCGGGAGCGCTTTTTTTCCCCCTTCCTGGACAGTGTTGAAAAGTGAAAACTGAATGCGTGCTTTCTCTAAACTCTGCAGCAGGTCTTATGGGTTGTTAAAACAGTCCGTGTTCTGCAGAATATACTGTAAACCGGCGGCCCGCCCCTTATATGGTGAGGTTTCCAGACCGCCCAACACCACCACCGACCACCACCACCTCCCATGACCCGTCAGAGAAAACACACGGGGAATGGTACCTTTACTTTGGACTCTGATGCTATAGTGTGTTTGGAGAGTCCACAAACGACTAGGTGCCAATGACTTGCAGACAGACAGCCCGGCTGGGTTCACATCACAAACCCCCTCACTTTTTTTCTCTCCTCTCATCTCTTTGGAGCTGGACTTTCCTCCACAAGAATTATCTTAAAGAATCACTAAAATGAATGAAGACAGCCAACTAAGTGCATGCTGCACGTACCATTTCTCACGATTCTTCACAAAATGAAATTGCAATCTATAGATCTCGATCTATTGCCTCAACAGTGCAGCCTTTCCCAGGGGTGAGAAAATGTTATCCACAGAGTCACTTCCCGTATAGCGGTATAAGAGACAGACAGTATAACTCTTGAGAAGTGTTAAGTGCACGGAAAGGTGTATACCTTCGTACCCTCAGGGCAAATTGAGACAAGGGAGAGCACTTACGGCCGTCAGTCATTTTTGTCACGCCCTGTTGACTTCCATCTGCCAGCCTCAGGATGCTATTAGGTTACACACACACACGTACGCGCATGCATGCACGTCTCACACGCACGCACGCACACACGCACGCACGCACACATGATATTTCCCTGTCTAATGTTGTGTTGTGTATGGTTACTTTGTTGTTTTGTTGTTATCATTATCATCACCTTCCATACTGTATGTAAATACTTCCTTAATGTAAACGAAGTCCACACCCACAACACCAGAGGGAGTGCAACAAACCATGTACAACCCAGATTCGGCACAAACAAGGGACTAAATTATTTTCGCTCCTATGCGACCAAAATGTGGAACGCCCTACCAACAGTCATTAAGACATGTGAATCCCTTGGCTCCTTCAAAACTGCTCTCAAAGGGCACCTACGGATGGCTGCAATTCGAAACTGGCCTCTGTAAAAGCTGAATTTTTATCTGGATTGTACTATGTTTTTGTATGGACGTGGTGTTGGGTGCCTGCACATATGCACACATGGCATCAAACGCATGGTGTTGTGTGCAGGCGCCCTACACTCTGTCTTTCGTTTTCTTTTATCCCCCTGTTCCCCTCACTGTATATATATTTTTTTCCCTTTTCGCTTCCTATATCATGAATTCCTGTTCTGTTCTTTAACTACATAGAAGTGTCTATTTGTTTGTCTCTAAATGTTTTGATGAATTGAACAATGTGGACCCTGTTGTAAACAAGTGTAAGGCTTAATTGGGTCGTCCACTCACAGTTAACAGGCAAACTGTTAATAAAGATTTCAATCAATCAATCAATACAGTGTACATGTCAACACTTTTCCATTTCTTTTGAATGGAATTAGACCCCAGATCTAGAATCACTGAACCCCTGCTGCCCAAATCCAACCCCTACTTCAGCTTTGCGTGCGCATGTGTGCGTGCGCATGTGTGTGTGCGCGCACGGGCGCATGTGTTTGTGTGTGTGCAGGGCCGGGTGGGACCTAGGTGGCGCTCCAAGCAAGATCCATAGTGGCCGCACTCGCACATGTGCGGAGAGAGGATTTAATACATTTTATTTTTAACTTACCTTTGTTGTTGAGTGATGCTTGGAGTTGGACGCCTTATGCTTGCACTTTGCAGGCAGTCTGCAGAATTAAAAAGTAGAGCCATGCTGGATCACCGGACACACTTTAATTTAATTAATTCCACCTGGCCGGCACCCTGAAAATACTTTGTGTAAAAAATCCTGGACGTCTGGTCTTGGCAACCAAGTAAAAGTATAGAGCTCTTCTCCTCTGCTTCACCACAGCCGTGGCGGCATCATCACCATCCCCTCCTTTATTATTATTAGTCCTTTTCCATCTGCAAACAACTCGAACAAAGTGAGCCAACGTGTCATGGTCTGAGAGTAGTTCAACTCAGTCTTCAAATATCCACACTAATCCTTGTGTCCAATCCAATGTTGTGTGGGTTAGGGTTAACATAAACATAACATTATGTTACATAACATTGTGTGTCTCTACACAATTATGTTACCTGCTTCCTGTTACCTGTTTCTGGTCATGTGACCCAAGCAACCAACTGGGTTGCCAGTTTGGTTAAGTGTGTCACGACATCACCCACTTCAGGCAAAGAGTGCAGCAAATGAAACATTGTTGTTGTGAGGAGCAGAACAGGGGTGCAAAGTGTATTTATTCTTGTTTATTTGTTCAATGGGGAGGGGGCGCCTAGTCACCCACCAGAGATTTTTTTTATTTCTTTATTATTATTATTTTTCAATTATTTAAAAAATATATATTTTTGAAGTGCTTCAGTGGAGGACCTGGAGCACCCCAGGCCGCTGCATGCGTGCCCCACTTGTCGTGTGTGTGTGTGTGTGTGTGTGTGTGTGTGTGTGTGTGTGTGTGTGTGTGTGTGTGTGTGTGTGTGTGTGCGTGTGCGTGTGCGTGAAACAGGCAGCAGACACAACCTGGCACTGTGTCAGGTACACATGCGCTTGCTACTGTAGTGTAAAGTAGCTGAGGGCTGTCTTTCATTGATAGAGAGGGGAAGGATTAAACTGCAACATTAAACGTACAAAATGGGCTCTTTAACAAAGGCAGCGCAAGACTATTATCTGGCGTTGGCTGTATTGTGTTTCCTCTCCGCCACCACTCGCCCACAGGATTCTCTTACTGACTGCTTTCAGACTTATAGATAGCAGCTTGGGGGCCCCGGCCAGAATGCGGACAGACAGGCCGACCTCGGGGCCTGGAATCTTATCCATCCTCCTTGTTTTCCCCCCACAAAGAGATTTGCCTCAATTATGAAACGGAAGGAATTCCTCCTGGAATGTCCTCTTTTTTCCCCAAATCTACGACCGCAACCGCAACAATTGCTTTCATTGAGACTTCATGTCGAGTCACTGGTGCAGATTGAGTGTTGTTTTTGATCTGACCTTCTATGAAGTGACGCTGTGATTATGTGATGATGAACAGGGTTCCGAGTGATTTCCTTTGGAGAGAGAAAAAGAAATCCCCCCTGGCTAACTCTGACATGAGCTCCTATCCAGTTAGCTGTCAGCTTGCACTGTATAGCTGTGTGAGAGGCTTTCTTTAACCAGACATCCTGTGGCTCTATGATTTATTGGATTTATTATAGATGAATGATTGTAGTAAATACAGCCTGTTCCTAATGGCACTGGATCAACATGATCCCTCCATGGAGAGATATTAGATATCTTGGCCTAGCGCATTTCGGCTTTAGTGTTGGTTCATTATTTAGGTTGACGTATATTGTACCATTTTATACTTAAGTTAAAAGCATGTTTGAAATGGGTTCTCATGTGTAAGATGATATTTTTGTAATCCATTTAGCGTTCAGGGTTACAGTCCTCCGTAATTTCACCAGAGCATTCTGCTGGTCTGATATGTACATTGTGCAATAGAGATAAGGATAAGGATTCGGTAATGTAATGTTCCTGATTAAAAGCCAGAACAATTTCTCTCTCTATAAGAGACACTTTGCTGGTTTGTTTTTTGTTAAGATTTGAGTAAACAAGGCTAAGTATTGAGTAGAGACTGAGACTATAAAAGCCTTTGTATCATGCCGCTCAAGGCAGTTTCATGTCCTGATCTGGGCCCAAAATAATTCCTACAGAGAGCTTATGGCAACACTTAGTAACTCTCAGTCAAACATGTGGGATGAGGGGAATTATATGTCACCATGCCGATAACCACAAGATCACTACCGCGGACAGGAGTAGCACTCGCCCACAGTAAGTAAGCACAGACGCACAGAGGAACACACGCACGCACAAACACGCACGCACAAACACACGCACGCACGCTTGCACGCGCGCGCACACACACACACACACACACACACACACACACACACACACACACACACACAGTTAGAGGTTCAAGAGGTGGAATAGCGGACATTCGAGGTACATATTACTCAAGTGCTTCTGAGTGCCTTTTCGACATGTTAGTAACCCCAGTCGGTTTGGCTTTGTCAGTCCCATTCTAAGTGAATTTGTAAAAGGAGAAACAATTATCAGTCCTTTAAAATGTATATTGCAGCCTCAAGGCCATTAGAATATGTTATTTAAGTTACTGCAATGTTATTATGCTCTTCTGTAATGTTATGTTTTCTTCTTTACTGCTGTCTATAAGTGGAGCTACAGCCCATAGAGACAATTTAACGTTCCAGTTTATGCCTTAGTTTATGTTTTGTCCAAACACAAAGAGTACAGTCTAGTGGCGGCCATGCACTTTCCCTCCACTAGACATGAACTCACACAGACTCACAGGGGAGCATGCTTGCTTAAACCCAAGGTAGAGAAGAGAAGGAAAAAAAATGGATGATTGACTGTTGCCAAGAAAAACAACTAATGTCCTGAGAGCCAGAAACAATTACCTAAGTTATTATGCCAGGGCAGCGCCTGTGGTCTGGGAATAAAGACAAATAGTGGGACTAATGTGCTCTGTCCTGCGGAGATGGAGGGACGCGATAATGGCGCACACTGCAGGCTACCTCAGTGGTCGCTAAATGCCTCATTAAGGGTGGTCTGTCTGTGGGTATGCCCCCTGGTTAGTACACATCTGCCCCCATCTGCTCCTTATATGACCGCTGACAAAACAGCACAGATCCCGAGCGTTAATTTTACTCGCGTAAAAATGGGCTGCTATAGCACTCAGTATTTCGCTGTGATCCTCTGCTGGCATTTCAGTGCCGCAGCTCCTGGGAAGTCGGGAGGCATTTCAGTGTCCTCTCGTCCACTGGGTCTTGCTGTAGGTTGGCTAAAAGGCTGTGTTGATGGATGGTTGTGGTATGCTGCTTGAGCCAAAACTGAGAATGTCTACTGTAAATCTGAGGAATTGTCAGCTGAAATTGTCCGCTGTTTAAGGAGAAGCCAGCAGCACCGTAATTAGTTGTTACCGCCAGATCTGTCACCATGCAAGGCCATCGTGGTCGATTCCCCCACAGAGCGCAGCCCCGTTCTGCCAAACACAACACGCACTGTAGACCTCCAGGAAACAGGGATGTTAGCTTAACACACTAACTATAGCTGCCTAAATGTTTCTCCTTTATCTCACCTTTCTTTCTTTCTCTCTCTGTCTCTGTCTCTCTCTCTCTCTCTCTCTCTCTCTCTCTCTCTCTCTCTCTCTCTCTCTCTCTCTTGTCTCTCTGTCTCTCCCCCCCTTTTTTCTGTGTCGTTCACTCTCTTTTTCTTCATTGTCTCTATAATCCTTTTATTTATTTTTGCTCACTCCCCAAAAATGTCTCATCCGATCTGCGTGGCAGTGCGTCCTGCCCATATTTCCAGTTGATCTCCGGGTGTCAACTCTCTCACAACAGATGGAGTGTGTTGATAAGCCCCCCTCCCCCCCTCCTCTCCAACACTAGAGCCAGCTCCTTTGTTAGGGGCCCCAATCTTCTCGAGGGCCACTGCACGGTCTGTGTTGCTGATAGATGTGTGTGCGCTCAGCGGTGGTGGAGAGAGATACATTACATGAACTTTCCTCACATGGGCGCAATCGTGTCACCGTTTCCACCCCCCCTGACCCCCACCCCACCTCATGTTAGGGAGGATGGCCCTCATAACCTCACCATCAGTCTCACACACACAAATGTGCCCTCTGCTGAGACGCATGGATGCACATATTTAAACATTGCAAACGCACGCACACACACACACACACACACACACACACACACACACACATACACACACACACACACACACACACACACACACACACACACACACACACACACACACACACACACACACACACACACACACACACACACACACAGTGCTAAACAGCTGCTGATTGACCATTCATCAGAAACAGCCCTGTATCTCTGCTCTCTAACCCTGAGGTCTTCTCAATTTGTCTGCCTAAATAAACACAAGTCTATTTATCAGCGTCTGATCCTCTTCAATTTGTGGCTAGCAGTGTGTAGAACAGGGGTGCCCACACTTTTATGACTTGAGAGCTACTTTAAAAATGACCAGCTCAACAAGATTTACCCACCGAAATAATTATTATACCATATGCTGAAAATATGCTGAAAATATTGCTGAAAATATGTACCTGAAGGGGCTTCGGAATAGCGTAGCTGGCGCCTGGCGTTACAAATGCAGAGCGGGAGAAATGGAATAGGTAGGGTTTTTTTGTATGATTTGTAATGCCAACGTTTTTGTGCACAGCAACACTCACAGCAAAACGAAATATTGAGCTGATAGGCCATATTTATATCAATCAAGTCACCTTAATTTAAGTGGCAGATCCTAAAAATAGTTTTTTGAATATTTAAATTAAATATTCTTTAGGCATGCCATGTGATCTACAGTACCTGCACAGCCTTTGTGATCTATACTGATAGATCGCAATCTACCTTTTGGGCACCCCTGGTGTAGCGGCATGATCTTGTTGGCTATAGTGCATGTCTCTGTGTAGCGGCGTCTCTCACGTGGCGTTGCCTATCATGAACTCTGGCATGATCTCTGATCTCTGTCACGAAAGGGACCAAATGAGAATAAATGAGGTGAAATGGTGTCTCTCTGACGAGGGACGGCATACCAGTTTCATCATGAACTGCAAGTGTATGCGGTTCAGTCAGTGTGTGCTGCCTGGTGTGAGTGCCTGTCATGGTCGATGTGAATGTGAGTTTTTGTGCGGGCATGCCGGGCAGAAGTTTTTGAACATGATTATATCTGGCCACCTACCATCATTTCCCCCCAGCCACACACGCACACTATTTGTCAGAGGTACGTGTGTGCATTTGTCATCTCTGGCCCAAGTGTCAAATTCCCTTAGGCGTTTTCCCAAATACAGCTAATATTTGAAACATGTGAGCCATTCATTTAGTTTGGACAGTGTTTATGCTGTCCATGGACAGGTTGATGTATGTTATCTATGCTAGAGGGGTGGACAGAGAGGAGTGAGGGCCGAGAGGAGGGAGGACGCGCATTCTTCCGATGCATTCATTCCGTAATTCCTCACCCTTGATTGGCTGGTTAATAAGTAGCTCGATAGGTCATGCGGAATGTGTGGCGATGCAGTTCTATAAGCCAAGCCAAGCTATACTGCAATTTTGCACAGCAGAAATTGTTGGACAAATTGGAGAAAATGGCAACGGTATAAATTCACGTTATCAATTAAACTCCCTCCAAAAAAATCGAATGAAGATTTACCTCATTTTTCCATCTTGTAATTCCTCATATGTGTGGTGTAGTGTGGCCATTCCTCAAGTTGAACATGCTTACAAAAAAGTCAATGTCCCTTTACAGAGCATGTGCTGCTTGCTCCATTGATGCTGGCCATTTTTCAGACAGTGTTGACAAATGCGGTACTGCCGGACCTAATGCGGCGTGAAGCCCCATGAGGCAAGACCCGTCCCATTTATTATGGCACATAAAAGAGGAGCTGACAGGGTCATCGGGCTAATGCTGAAACTATTAGCCAGAATCATTTAGGTAAAGAATTTAAAAAGCGAGAGAGTATAAGAATGAAAGAACTGTCATGGTTTTACCATGTGAAAGGAGGAAGAGGTGCCAGAGACGGATAGAGAAAGCGCCTGTGAGAGAGAGAAACGCGTGAAAGAGCAACAGTTGTCTGAAGGATGGTAGAATGTCGCCGTTTTGTTGGCCTGACCTTTTGTTTTGAGCAAACAGATTTAGACGCGACACAAAGGGAAAGTGGGCAACCGGCAACAGCTGATGAAGGTCTGGTTAAAGAGAGAGGCATGCCTATAGGGAGCCATGGTGAAACAGCTGAATGAATGCTCACAGCAGAGATGTGTGTGGGGTTAGAATAGACTTTACCCTGGCTGTGTGAACTCACCACACACGCACACACATGTGCACAGACACACGTACCGTACTCAGTAACATGTACTGTATATACACACGAAGTGTCCTTGAGCGAGGCACAGGAACTACTCCTGATGAGCAGCTTGGTGCCTTGCATGGTTACTCCCGCCGCCGTTCTGCTGTCGTGTGAATAGGTGAAGTGCTTTGGAGAAAAACACTATTTAAATGAACCATTTACGTTTTACGCACGCACACACACACACACACACACACACACACGCCACAGAGACACCATACAGCCACCTCCCTAGCGTGACCCTTGACTGATGTTCTCCTTTCCTCTACCAGGAACATAGACCAGGGTGAGAGTGTATACATCGACTGAGAGCGCTCTCTCTCTCTCTCGCCTCACCATGAAGACAGATGACTCCGAACGGAGTCTGAATCAGGACCAGAGAGGTGGAGGGAGGAGTCAACAGGCACCATCCCACCCAGCAGGGATACCGTTGATGGGACTGATGTTGCTGCTGGCCACCCTCCCTGCTGAGGCTAGCATCCAGCAGAGTGTCCCCAGAGTCAAACTCAGCTACAAAGGTACGAGTTGAAATACTGGATTTAGGATTTAAAATGAAACATTAAAAGTCTTAGAAATGTAACATCATTCACGGGTGGTGTGGTTAAGATAACCGTGTTGACTTATTTTTTTTTTCTTTTTTTTGCTCAGTTGGTCAGTCTCTCTCTCTCTGTTGCACTCTCTGTCTCTCTCAGGTATTAAAGTTCTCAGTTGCTGATTGTGTGTGTGGCACACCCGAAATAGGCGATACAAGCTATGAGATTGCTATTTTGGGTACACGTCATGGCACAGACCCAAGAATACAGTATATCACCCATAACCTCTCTCTCTCTCTCTCTCTCTCTCTCTCTCTCCAGAAGGAAAGGGAAACAGAAGGAGATAAACACACATTAATGTGTGATTAAAGTAAATGGGGTTTAAAACAGGACTGTAAAACAGAGTGAGAGATTTAAGGCTGCCAGTTGGGTTAATATGCTAACCCCCCTACTAATTCTTCTGTCACTGACTCCTGATGGACCTGTGAATGTTCTCTGGGCTTCTCATATAAAAAAAAAAGTACGGAATCCCTTAATCCTCCACGGTGATGTAAATCTTCATTGCGTAAACCTGCAGTCAGGTTTACGCTTTGACATATTTATGTCGGCACTGACCGAATGGCAAATATTTGTTTTTAAATAAATATGCAGCTGATGTATTGTGGTCATATATTCAGTGTGCATTTCATTCTGATGCTCCCAGCTCCCGGGACTCTGTCTGTTGTTCAGTCTGTCATAGTGTGTATATATCAGCCTGTCCCAGTCTACGGTGGCAGTGTGCATGGTGCCATATGTGTTCAGTGTTAAGTCAACGCAGTCTGTTTGCTTTGTGACACCATGGGAAAGATATGTTATTGGTCCCCTAAAGCCTTTTCCAAACTCTGGTGGATACTTACATGCAAACTCTCCATCCATCACTGGCCACAATACAAACTCTTCTTTTTTTTTCGAAAGAAGAGGGCCGATCTGAGCAATCAAAAAGAAAAAAGGACAGATCGAGTGTAAAATCAGGGTACTTTATTCATATCAAAAAGGTTAAAAAGCCAACATGTTTCGACCCACTGGTCTTCATCAGGGCAAGTATGAAGCAAGCAAACAAACACTGGTCCATATATACAGTAGGCCAAAGTGAGACAGGCTAGTCAGGCAATCTTGTCCTGGCCTCCTCCTTTTAAACCTTTTTGCGTGCTCGGATGGCTCATTTTCTTTCAAGTTTTAGTCTCGTTGATCCTAGAAGCACCAACCGTATGTTTCTAACTCAACGTGTAGTCGTCTACCTCCACTCAGCACCTGGTTGTTCTCTAATCTTTTTACTCGTCGTGCGTGAGCCTGATTTATTCTTCGTCGTGCGAGGGAGTATAAATTAAGCCTTTAAAGTAGCGCCTAATACAAAGCACGCACATGAACCGTACGCTCCTGCTCCGTGAAATTGAATCCATGCTGTGACCTGAAAAGTAAACTTGCAACCTCCCGACTCGACGGTCGACGGCCTCCCAAACCCAGCAGGTCTGAAAATAGATGCACATTTACGTCCTAAGCGTCCATTGCCGTCCAACATAAATATGTTTAAGTAGCAGCATGCAGGGAATAATGACCGCTTGGAGTTAGTGTTTATTCAGCAGTTCAGGCCAACGACTAAGCTCTGTGTGGTTTGTGATTGTCCCATTTCATGTTGGTTCAAAAGCAGAGAAGTCGATAAAATAAAGAAGATTATTTGTTCATTTCACATATGATTGCACACTAATGGACCCAACGTTCCCAGACAAATGTGTTTCTCCATTATTCTATTTGGAATGTTCCTCAACAGTGAGGTGCTGAGAGGTGTTCTGCTGTACAGTATATCGCCCATTCATTTGTGAGAAAGGCCATCGAAGCAAGTAAAGGTTGCACGCGGACCTCAGGGGCGCTACAGCAACAATGCCCATGTTTGGCACTCGCAGTTTGGTTGACCGAAGTGCAGAAGAATCCATCCAGAGTGAAATCATGTCTGGCCCGGTGCACACATCATGCGTATACATACGTCTTGTCATCGTCTCGTCAGGACACGCTCTTCAAAAGCCAGCACCCGCCAGTGGGGATCATGCACTTCAAACATCACATCAGCCGCCTATGGAAACAAGGCTCACGGTGAGTGAAGGGCCCAGTGATCAAAGTGTGGAATCATCCCTGATTGAGTGAACACCTCCAAAACAACCGTGTGGACCTAGAGACGGATGAACTTTCCTCTGGATAACCCCGCAGGTCTCGTCCACCAGTACCATTTTTTAAGAGCTGTCCAAGTTCAGGACTTTTCAGTAGACATGACGTTGTAAAATTTGGCAACGAGCCTTTGAAAATTTCAATATTTCGTTTAATTTATAGTACAACGTGGCCCTGTGCCTAAATAGAAAGCAGCATCATCTGGTCTTAATGTAAATATTTTTATTATGCAGCTCTGCGCAGTTGTTTTTCATGCCTTTGTTCTTGATGTGCAATGAGAGGAACGACGTTCGACCACATGTGCACAGATGTATGAATATAGGCTCTGTGGCCTATATATTAGACCCATAAACCATGGCTCAGAAATCATAGGCTATATAGGAGGAGACAAATAAGACGAAAGGCGGCTTCGATCTTCCTGTGAACTCATTTGAATCAGCTGCTCAATAATAACTCACAGGTTGACCTCCATCCGGCATACCAGTTTGCTTGTAGATATGAATTACATGCAACAGTAAATCCTGTTTCCATGGCCTGTTTCGTAACATATGGAACATTTCGAAGCATGGGTAAAAGGGAGGGACTGGCATTCACTCGAAATTCTTTATTTTATGTACTACAGTAAATGCTGAGTGAATTATTAGAATATATAGGCTGCCATATTGTTTCAAATGAGACCAAATACAAACCAGGCCGGGACAACGGCCTGGTTTGACATCAGAGGCTATAGCACATGTCAGCTGCCTGTAACGTTACATTGTTTATTTTTCTGAAACCGTGGACTGAACATCTTACACTCAATATTCATAACAGAGCCAGTCTGTGTGCTCATATGGAACATGGAAACAGGTCTGTCATCTCAACTTTGCCTGAATGCAGAGGGCTCCAATTTCACAACAGCTATCTAATAATTAATATGCTAATGTCTGTTAAAACCTTTGTCCCGAGGACATGAGATTTTGTCTGTATAGATCATGCATAACAGAAAAAGTATATCATCATGGGGCTTGATGGAGGCCTAGTTTTCAGCACCTACTGGCTGCCCCATTGATTCCTCCTTACTCAAACCAGTGGACGATCGAGTGCTCTCAGGAGATCCAACATTGAAACTATCAAATTAATGAAGAGCCTGAGGGTTCTCCTCACCGATGAAAGGTGTGCAGCGCTATAAGCTATGGGCTAACGGCTCAGATGGCCGTTTCAATGGGCTCACAGTGCTAGGTGTTTACAGAACAGATTAGCGTTAACCAAAGGCTAGCACGGCTAATCTCTCTGTGAGGTTTAGCATGAGAGGGCACGGGGGGATATGTGTGTGTGTGTTTGTGTGTGTATGGGTGTGTGTAGGCCATGCGCATGTGGAGGGGGTGAAAGATATGAGCATGCGGGGGTGATGTGTGTGAGCGTGTGTATAGGAGGAGGTATTAAGCCATGGCTGCGTAGGGTGGGGGGTCCCTAGAAGTTCAAATATTGAAGGTTAGTAACCTCACCGATCCTTCACGCGGAGAGGGCAATCACAATGTCAATCCTTTCAGAAAGACTCCCACTGGACCCCCCCACACTGGGCCAGTGTTTACTCTAGGCATGTTGCTATACTGCCGCAGTGAATGGAGTCTGGTGATTGCAGAGATTTCCTCAGATCAAGGACACGGGGGTCTGTGTTGAGAATGAAGTCAGCACTGAGCTCCCACAAAACTCACCATCTGTGAATAATGGACCCTTGAAGCTGAGGACCAAAGGCCCCTGTTTATCACAAATGAAAACATATTGTCATATATTGTTAATTTGTGAATTTAACATGTGCGTGTGTGTGTGTGTGTGTGTGTGTGTGTGTGTGTGTGTGTGTGTGTGTGTGTGTGTGTGTGTGTGTGTGTGTGCGTGTGCGTGTGCGTGTGTGTGTGTGCGCGCGTGCATGCATGTGTGCGTGCATGTGTGTGTGTGTGTGTGTGTGTAATTGGACATTTCTTGAATTCTGTATGTTTTTTTCTTTTAAATATCAAATCATATTTTTGCCATATAAGTCATAAAATAGATTTACATCATAAAGTACCTTAGCTTAGAGTCGTAAAATGAGGCATTCAACAATCCCTATAGCTTGCCCTGACCTGCATCTCAGATCACGGTCATCTGTATATATTGTATACTGTATATATTCCGTAGCACTGCTCATAAAGTTCCGTCAACTGCAGACGAGGTCTTGCTAGGGGCAAGAAGGGAGTTGTGATGTGTCAGTCATGTGGTTTTAGAAACACTATCAGCCCATGAATCAAAATCTCCCTCATTTGCCTTTCACCAGCTTGCCTAATCTAAGAAAGATATTTTCTTTCATTGTTATTATTGTAGCTATGATGATGACACCTTGATGATACCTGATAATGCCCCCATTGAACATGTGTGATACTGAATCCTGCCTGTCATTGTGTGTAGCAGAGGTGTTGAACCACAGAGGATTAGACTGTTTTTAGCCAAGCCAGGACATGCTTCATCTTCATGCAGAGGCCACATGAGGCTCTGCATCAATAGGACAACTTTGGCAGAATCTGCAAAATATTTTCTCTTCACCAGGTTGTTAATCCAGCCTGACAGTGTGTTGCGTGTTCGATTCCCATTCCAGACGACCTTTGCTGCATGTCACCCCCCCATTTCCTGTCATTCTACTGTATATCTATCAATAAAGCAATAAAGGCAGAAAATACCCCAAACATATAAATCAATACAAAATGATCTGTGTACACAAACTGCAATGGTTCAATTCAATGATGTCTTTCTTTGTCTCTATATGTGTCTCTTTGTCTCTCTGTCTTTTGTCTCTGCATCAGAGTTGGTAAATGGTGGCAGTGTGTCTGTGTTCCTCGGACCCTCTGAGGGCCTCCACTCGCACACTCTGCTTCTGGATGAGGAGAGGGGTCGTCTTCTTCTGGGGGCCAAGGACCACGTTTATCTGCTGGACCCTGACAACCTGGCAAGGAGCCCCAGAAAGGTACAGTACTCCTGATGAGAAAGGCTCAAAATGATCACTTACACGGGGCTCCATTGGCCTATATAGACTGAAAGCACATTCAGACTTTAGATCAGCAAAACCCAGACCTAAAAATAAGTACAACACAAGAAAAGTCCACTTTTGGCGTTAATTGAGGTCACTGGCTGCACTCAAGAAGTTGTTTAAGTAGTCTAGAAAATGTTTATGCTGTGTTCACATGGGCAGATGCAAAGATACCAAGTCTACCATTCATTTTCAATGGAAGTCAGCGACATGAAGATGAAAAGATACATCCGATGTTTGTAGCTACTGCAAAAGCTACAACAGCTACACAAAAGTTGAGCTAGTTTAGACCTCACCTACAAAGATACAAACCTACAAATATGCTGTGTAGCTTTATATCTTTGTATATTTTGTCAGTATATCTGCCAGTGTGAACGCAGCATCAGTCAGAGTCACCCTTCCAACATAAGGGAGATTCTGGAAGAGATTCAAGTCTGAACAGCTGAGTTGGGAGTGTCTCCCCTGCGCACAGTAACTGTCCCGATCCTCAGGCATGCAGACTCATGCTTGGAGTCACCCGAGACATCCCAATAACCTCAGCTATGCGTGCTGAATGGATCATTATGAGAGAGGACCACTTAAGTTCTCATCATGGCACTTTAACATGTCTGGCAATCAGCAGGGGGCATAAGGTCTTATATGCCAGGTATTATATTCTTTCCAGTGTCCCTGTTCCCGTGAATGAGGAATGCAATCAGTCATGTATTGTTTTTGGAGAAGCACCCATTCACCATTCAGTCAACAACAATAATGCAACTGATCTGTCTGCTTGGTGAAGGCCAAAGGTCATGATCTCAGACTGCTACTTTCTGCTCATGCCGCGTTTGTACGCCTTTCAAACATGAAGGCACTCACATGCACATACATAACAGCATGTATATGCACACATGGACACTCGCACACACACACACACACACACACACACACACACACAGACTTGCGCACGCACACGCCACAGGATTCGGAGGGAACCCATATGTTAAAGTTTGTAGATGCGAGTGTGTGTTTACGCAGCTGCGGTTGATCCGCGAGCGAGACGACATAATGTTTATTTGATCTTTATCTTGTTGCCTTAACTCTTAGGCCTGCTCTTAAAGTGTTGCATTTCTGTTGCCTCTCTGGTCACCGATACGATGCCGGGGGGAGATAGCCATATATATACGTCCAATTCTCCAAATGCTTTCTGAAATTGACATTGAACCTGATAAACAGTCGGAGACCGGTTCGTTACAGAGCCTACCTACAGAGTTCCCCCAGGCACGGAAAAAGCAAGTCAATTAGTATCCTATTACTTTGTGTGTGTGGCCTTATTCCAGGTAGATACATGCCAGCAGCATGATGCAATGAAGTACATCTTATTCCAGGTAGATACATGCCAGCAGCATGATGCAATGAAGTACATCTTATTCCAGGTAGATACAGGCCAGCAGCATGATGCAATGAAGTACATCTTTAAACTTCGGTCAGTGCATGGTGGGAGTATATTTACTTAAGGTCTGTACTTAAGTAAAGATTTTTAGGTATTTGTATACTTGAGTAATACTTTGACTTCTATACTCCACCACATCTCAATGAGAAATATTGTACTTTTATTCCACCACAATTGTTTTATTAAACTTTAGTTATTAGTCATATTGTAGATTTAGATTATTATTACAAAATAATAATTAATAAAATTAATCACTTCAGCCCTGTATACATTTTGGCTATTTTCAAAAGATTTATACATTTGAAAACTTGAAATGATACATTCTGCATAATGAGTATTACTTTTGCTTTACAACAAGCACAATTTGATGCCAATACTTTAGCACTTTTACTCAGGTAAATTTTGAATTCTAACATATTAATGTATTTCTATATTCTATATTGCAGTATTGATTACAACATTTGAGTACTTTTCCCACCACTGACTCCCGCCTCTGCAATCTCCACACAGGCTGTTGAGAAACTAGGCCGTTGATCACTTTCATGTAATGTAGATCTGAGTCGAAAATCTGCCTAATGCTAAAGTCCTCTCACAAGCCTCGCACTGTGCTCGATCAATACATCAAACCATGAGACTGATTTTCTTTATGAAGTATGGAATCATGAGACGTAGTGTGCGTGTGTGTGTGTGTGTGTGTGTGTGTGTGTCTGTGTGCGTCTGTGTGCGCACGCATACTTACATGTTGGTGTGTGTGTTTGCATGCATGCATGACGCTCTGTTGACCCATGAAGGAGTTTGGCGATAGCTCCCCTTGGTAGGATTTAGGGGTGAACACGCTAAGCACATAAGCCTGTTATCACACATGTGTGAACGTGGCGGGCGGGGTACACAGAGGGGACAGACGCCGTTATCCCTCCATTATTCCCCTTAATGCCAATGACTGGAGGTGTTAATTGTTGTGCGAGTGGGATCACTGGAAGAGTAATCTGCACAACCTCAAAGATGAGAGAGAGAGAGAGAGAGAGAGAGAGAGAGAGAGAGAGAGAGAGAGAGAGAGTGAGAGAAGAAAGGGTTTAGTTTGTACCTGAATCTCTAGTAGTGTGTAGACTAGCGAATAATAGTCCCTCTCTCTCTCTCTCTCACACACACACACACACACACACACACACACACACACACACACACACACACGCACACGCACACGCACACACACACACACACACACACACACACACACACACACACACACACACACACACAGACACACACACACCCCCACACACACACACACACACACACACACACACAGGGCCGTATTTGTGTCAGTGCCTTACCCCTTATCCCTAAACGTCTTTGCCTTTTTGTCTCCACCAGGCCAAAGGCATCGGGAGAGAGTATGTTATACACTCTGTCCGTCCGCCCGTCTGTCTGTCTGCTAATCTCCGGCACCGTTAACCCGGTTGATGCCAAACTTTGCACACACACTCCCTGGATGCCAACGATGAACCTCTGCCCCAACATTTCCAGAATGGCCTGTAGCGCCACCAGGAGGCTGACTTTTTTTATATTACTCCTCCAGATTCTGTCCAAAAACCCTGCATCGTTACACTGTATCTAGTCATGTGTTCAAGATGGATCTGTCCGACATTTCATATTCCATCCTAATTACCTAAAATTGGCTTTCAAAGTTTGTAGGATTGGTCCTTTTGAAACAAAAAGCCTCAAATCACACACAGCGTGCAATTTACGTGAAATCTTTCACATACTTTCCTACTAGGCCGAGGAATATATCCCACCCTTTTCACATTTTGAAATTGTTCAATTAGCTGATCTACATCGACACGTGAGCTTGTAGATTGGCTATTTGAACTATTCAGAAATGGCAAAGAAGTTTAGTATATGGGTTAAGGCACTCGAACGCGAAACACGAAAATAGGGCCCTGTGACAGTGTCTCTCTCTCGCTCTCTCTTTCACTGTTCCCCTTCTCTGTCACTCGCTCTTTGCATATTAAACTGGATATTCAAAGCCCCACATCTGTGCCTGCAGCCTATAGTGTTGTGAATGATCGAACATGTTTCTTGTAACTCACAGAGTCTCCCTTCATTTATCTGCTCTCAGATCAGCTGGCCTGCTTCCCGGGACCGAGTGGAGATGTGTAAACTGGCGGGAAAAAATGCAAATGTAAGTCCCCAGGGGAAAAGAAGACCAGACGGTAAAATATCGATGTATTTCCTAGCAGTTTGCAGAGCACTGTTGAGCTGGAGTAAATAAGAACGGAATCAGACTGTCTTTTTGGTTTCTCTTGGCTCTGTCTCCCTCTCCCTCCTCCTTGCCTCCCAGTTGGAGTGTGCTAACTTTATCAGGGTGCTCCACAACTACAATCGTACACATGTCTACGGCTGCGGGACCGGCGCCTTCCACCCCAGCTGTGCTTTCATCGAGATCACGGGCCACAGAGAGGTATGCCGCTGTCTGGAGGAAACCACCTAAATCAATACTATTGAACACCCTTTATGTCTGTGTGTTGCCTATAAGAATGTGGAACCAATGAAGTATTAAAAAGTGCTTTGGACTCTTAACTCCATTGGAACCTCAAACTGTCTTCCAAAACAGCTAACTGCACAGCCTCTCCCCCTCTCATGCAAGTAATTGACAATATATAAAGTCACAATACCAACTTTCATGAGGCAGACAGGCAGTATTGCTTTGTCTTAAAACAAATATAAGGGTTTCTTCATCTCCTGAACAAAAAATATCTATTTTTCATTTCTTGAAAAAATTACATTTTACACTTACGAATTTAGCTTTTCAGAATCCTCATAAAGACATGCTATCGTACATTCGTCTCAATGGTGGACAGTGCATTGGGTTGCATGCATTCAGTCAATTTCAGTGCATTGGGTTGCATGCATTCAGTGCATTGGGTTGCATGCATTCAGTGCATTGGGTTGCATGCATTCAGTGCATTGGGTTGCATGCATTCAGTGCATTGGGTTGCATGCATTCAGTGCACAGTACAAAGGTGCAATATCAATACATCTGCTTTGTCTCCCTCTCCTTCTTTAATGCCTACTTTCAGAATGGTGTGTTTCAACTGCTGTCCGGTACAGTGGAGTCCGGCCGGCTCAAATGCCCCTTCGACCCCTGGCAGCCATTTTCCTCTGTCCTCACAGGTCAGAATGAACACCACATCACCTTATCATCACTTATAGGACACTGGTTCTCAAACAGTGGGTCCGGACCATTGTTGGGTCACTCACCAACTGGGTGAGATCATCATATTTTCCTTTATTACACAGAAAAGTAATCATCAGTGTTGAGAGTTTGGTTCCGTTTGTGTACTCTCAGAGTTAAATTAAATAAACACTTATGATTTTACATAATAGGAATGGTACTGATGCTGCAGCACAGTAAGCACAGTACATGTTAACCCAGCAAGCCAAATAACGTCGCGAACCACAAGTGAATAACTGCTTTTTCCATTTCCTATGTTTAAAACACACGCACGCACGCATGTACACACACTCACACACATACACACACACACGCACGCACGCACCGGAGTCACTGGAGGACGTCATCATAACGTTATCATAGCGTTTGGCTTGATGGGTTAGGGTTAGGGTTACTGTACTGTGCTTACTGTGCTGCAGCATCAGTACCATTCCTATTATGAAAAATCATGAAGTGTTCATTTAATTTAACTCTGAGAGTACACAAACGGAACCAAACTCTCAACACTGATGATTACTTTTCTGTGTAATAAAGGAAAATATGATGATCTCACCCAGTTGGTGAGTGAATATGTTTTCCTCAGAACCTGTTTCTCCTCTATTATGGTCATATAAGCGGCCAGGCGCCCCTCTGTTCAACACATGAAATAAACAAGATGACTTGGCGGGGATCTGTAAACATATTCAGACATATGATTCGGCTTGCATGTTTCTGACCTTTGTCTCCCCGTCAGTTGCGTTCGTTTCTCGAGAGCACTCTTTCTCTCGGCCTGTGTTTGTGTATTGTTTTAATGAGCTAAACTATAGTGAAATTAAATAGATGATCGTATTGCATCACGTAAAGGCCAAATAACCATCTAACACCATGGCCGTCAAAGATATTTCCTAACAAATACAGGGAGTGCACTTGTAAACCGAGAAGAATTGTAAAAACATAAACTTGTACCCTCACACAGTTCCAAATTCATGACAAAGTGGAAAAGCTTTATTGGTGATTAACTTTTTTTGTTGTTTACATTATAGACTCAGTTTACATTTCCAAGTGAATCTTTGGCCCACTTTACAGTGAATCTTTGGCCCACTTTACAGTGAATATTTGGCCCACTTTACAGTGAATCTTTGGCCCACTTTACAAATACCTACTCAGCAACATTCAGGTTTCCCCCTATATGCTTTTTGTTTATGCCATTTAAGTTGATACTATGTGACGTACAATCATTGAGCAGGGTCCATTTGGTTCCATCCATACTCTCTCAGAGTTAAATGAACACAGTATATTGTGACCCCAGTGATAAGAATCACATCAAATGGGGGTCCATGGTCTAATGCAGTGGTTCCCAATAGTTTTTTATCTCAAGACCCAAAAGAGAGAAATGACATTTGACGCCCGGGACGTAAACTAGTGAAAATAGCAGATCTACAAGCTCACAACATGTCGCTTCACGCAACATTGTGAGCTTGTAGATCAGCTATTTTCATCTGTTCTTAAAAGTTTGGTTTTCTTATTCATGGAATTTCTGTGATTAATTAATTATTAGCTTCATGAAATTACTGGGGAAAAAGCCATTGAATTTTGTTGAAAGTTTCATGAATATTTTAGCTTTTTTAGGGACTTGAAACTAGAAGAGTGGAGAATCACTGCTGACTACGATTCTGATACACCTGTCTGTCTCATTCTGATAAACCTGTCTGTCTCATTCTGATAAACCTGTCTGTCTCATTCTGATACACCTGTCTGTCTCATTAAACCTGTCTGTCTCATTCTGATACACCTGTCTGTCTCCCTCTCTGCCACACAGACCAGTACCTGTATGCAGGCACGGCCTCAGACTTCCTGGGCAAAGACACGACATTCACACGCTCGCTGGGTCCTCCTCCTGATCAGCACTACATACGCACTGACATCTCCGAAGACTACTGGATAAATGGTACACACACGCACGCACGCACACACACACACACACACACACACACACACACACACACACACACACACACACACACACACACACAGTCACACACACACACACACACACACACACACACACACACACACACACACACACACACCCCTCCCCACAAAGGCACGCATGAACATACATTAATACACACTTGCAAACATACCGAGTGCTGTCATAAGTCATAAGCTCTTTTCTTGTCCTCTCATCTTTTTATGTTTCCGACCTCTCTCTGCGTACATACAAAGGGCTTCTCTGTGCTCCCAGGGTGGGATGTAGAGTGTGGTTATTGGCATTCCAGTCCAGAGGAAACAGCCCACTTATTCATTTGGCTGCTGGAGCTTTTATATGAATGCCACTCTGGGACGAACTGGGGCCACCACACCTACTGGAGGATTTACAGTGTGCCACAAGGTTCACCCGTCTGACTCACATATGGACACATATACATGTATAGACATACAGCCAAATGGGCATGTGCACACATGCACACATGCATGCACACACACATGCACACAGAGAAGACTGCAGATCATGTGTGTGTGTGTGTGTGTGTGTGTGTGTGTGTGTGTGTGTGTGTGTGTGTGTGCGCGCATGCTTGCGTGCGTGCGCAGCTTGTGCGTGTGTGCCTGTGTGCGTATGCGTGTGCATGTGCGCGCATGTGTGTGTGCGTGTGTGTGTGTGTGTGTGTGTGTGTGTGTGTGTGTGTGTGTGTGTGTGCGTGCGTGCGTGTCTCCAGTCAGTTGAGACAGTTTTACAGCCAGTGATAGGTTGTCGTGGATCAACAGTTGTCACCGGGATCTAAATCCTGACACATGGCCTCCACATTTCACAAGCTCAGAGCCGTGGTGCACAAGAGAGGGCTGGAGTAATTATTCCTGACCTTGTGTGAGTGTGTGTGTGTGTGTGTGTGTGTGTGTGTGTGTGTGTGTGTGTGTGTGTGTGGACTGTGTCTTTCCTTGTGAGTCTGTGGAACATCTTAGCAATGCTCCGGCATTAACAAAGGGCCTCTATGAAGTGTGTGAGCAGCCCAGCATTAAGCTGCTCCAGCCAGGGAACCACCCGGGGCTGGTTGGCTTGACTTCCAGGGGTTGAGCTAATGTTGATGTAACGTCGCTGTAACACTTCAGACCTTTAGACCGGTTTCCCCTGTGTCTCGGGACACCGATGACAGCACACGCCGCAATTCTTCCAAAACTTATTTTGCGTTATGTCTTTCATCATCAGCATATGTCTTTTTTAAACATAATGATCTTTGATCGTCCGTCTTTCCGCTTTTGTATCCTCACATCTAATGTGTGTTTGTTGTGCTGTGTTGCAACTTGCTAGCATAGCTTGCACCATTGTTGTGTATGTGACTGCTGTTTGTAATTACATAGTGCTAAATAGAAAGAAAACTCTCTTTCCACATGTCCTCTCTCCCATTTCCCTCGGCTTGGACCTCCAGGTTTTCACCTTAAAAGTCTGATAATGTTATGCTAAGGGTTGCATGCACATACTGTAGTTACACATATAACATATACAGTATATGTACAACTCCTCGTGGAAGTCTATGTACGGTCGGCTGTAAAATGACGCGTGGTCCTTTTTTAACACTCATCTCCCTCGTTTCTCTTCTCCTCCTCTCTCCTCCCTTCTCTCTTCCTCTCTCTCTCTCCATCCTTTCTTCAGAGGCCAAGTTCATAGCCGCTCACCCCATCGCAGACACATACAACCCGGACGATGACAAGATATACTTCTTTTTCCGCGAGGTGTCACGGGAGGGAAGCGACAAGAGCATCCTGTCTCGCGTGGCTCGCGTCTGCAAGGTGAGACATTACTGTATAAATACTACCGGGATGGGGAGAGGGAATTAAGGGAGGTTGGAGGAGAAGAAGAATTAGGGGTACGAGAGGGCAGGAGAAGGGAGTGAATAATCGAGGCGCGGACAGGATAGGGCGAGAGGGGAGGGCAAGCCTTGCACAGGATACGTGGATATTGCGATGTGGCAGTAAGTGGAGTGTGGCTTGAAAGGGAGTAGGGGAGGAGAGGTGAGGCACCTGTGGGGGGGGGAGGGGGGGGGCATCAGCAGGGGGGTGACATCTCTGACAGGTTGTGTGGAAGTTGTAACTCCTCAGGGCGAGCTGATAGATTTCGCCGTCGGCCCTCACCCCCCACCACCACCACCACCATCACTGCCCGGGGGAAGGGATGGATCCCTTCCTGGTGCATTCCTCTTTTGTAGTGTGCTGAAAGAGGACCGGTCCGCTGATGTCAGGAGGGCTAAATCACGTACGTAGGCTCCCCCTTTGTGTTGTGCCGTCGGGGGCAGGGCGGCGCGCTCTGCTCCCCGGACACTCATTGAGATGAATGGAGCGGAGAGGGACCCTGCGCCAGCTCCCTGTCATCAATTTGGTCCCTGCGACCCTGGAGGGATTGCGTGTTTTCCGTGTGTTAGCCAAAGGAGGGATTGAATAAAAGTCAGGTCGAGGTAACTTGTTTCCTTTCTGCGGACACTATACAGCCTCCTTGTTTTCTGTTGCTCAGCACATTCATAATACAGTAGTAAGTTATAAAATTTAACTACAGTAATAGGGCACCGAAGTCTGGCGTCAATATCCCTAGAGGGCGCTAAGTCCACGGGTTCTACATGAAGGCATCTGTAAATGTAGAGCTTAAGAAGTGATATACAGTATGGCTGCCATTTCGACGAACCTCTGACCGGTCTCCATGGTATTCCTAAACGTAAAACTATGCCTAAAACTGACCTTATTCCTAACCTTAACCTCAGTAAAACGGTACGAAAAACCTAAAACTATTCCTAAACGTAACCTTTAGCGTCATTGCCTGTGCTATATATGCGGATGGAAGCAGGAGAGACGTATGATGGGAGAGCTCTGTGGTGACTTCCATTGTGCACCATTGTGGTTCCACATAGTTGTATAACTGAGCACAGCAGGGCCCTATAAGCATTCAGAGGACTGCTGCTACATTCTCAGAGAAACGCTCACAGAGCATTTATGACTTGGGAGTAAGCTGTAAGACAGAGGAGGAGGCGATTCCTTGGAATTTCTGTTCTCTCTCTCTCCCGTTTCTCTTTCTGTTCATGTGCACGTCCATAATTGGATACTTGAGTGTGTCTGTGGGGGTGTTTTGCCTGCATACAAGTAAATAATGTGTGTCAGGAAAAGTGCGTCTCTGGATATAGATAAGTTGAATGTTGCCACTACTGTTGGAGCAGACATAAACTACACAGGTTCATCCTAGATGTTCTGGGCATCTTTGTAAAGTTAGTGTTAGTAAAAAGCAGGTAAAAGAGTAACGTTCGAGCAGACTAACATCAGTCACTCTACCATTCAATGTAGTAGAAGACCTGCGAGTTTACACAGCAGATATGTCGTCTCCGCCTACAGGAAATACGTTTGCTGCGACCATGAGTCTGAATTTGTTTAAAGTAGCGGGTCGGATCCAGCATTTGCTGGATTGTGATAATAGCCTACACTCTCCATCGCCAAAGGTTATCAACATTGAAATACACCCTCGTTATGTGCTTAAGGATTTTGCTGTTCTTCTGGGCAAGTGTGTTTTGGTGCTATTGGCCGGCAGTATAATAGTCTCTCCTTTAGTTAAATAAGCCCCTGAGCCAAGTTTGATAAAGTGTGCACTTGAGTACACTTATCCGCACACACAGTCAAAGGCTGCCTCTTGGAAAAGGTATTCATATGCAAACAAACTCCCTGCATAATTAACAGAGAGCCTGGGTTTATCTCTATGACCCCCTCGCCTCTAGCCATCTCTCTTATACATTATTTTCTTTATCCTCCTCCTTACCCTGGGTCTCTGGTTCCGTGGTTCGGGCTCGTTAAATAGCAAAATAATCAGATCCTTACTAGAGTCATGCGGTTCACCTGTTTATTTTCCTAATTAGTCCTGGAAATAGGAGACAGACTGGAAGGGTTTTATATTGTCTGCGTCCTTCTTTAGATGGATTACACACAGATTGTGGTTTCGGTGAGCGGTCCATGGGAGCTTGATTGCGGTCGCCGATGTGGCCAGGTTAAGACATCTGCATTAATAGAGAGGCCGTGATTTGAATTTCTTGGTGTTTTTCTTTGGTTTCAGAATGATGTTGGCGGGCTGAGGAGTCTAACCAACAAGTGGACCACCTTCCTCAAGGCCAGGCTGGTGTGTTCCATCCCCGGACCTGATGGAGTGGACACACACTTTGATGAACTCCGTGAGTGGAATGCACATGAAATGTACACAAAATGTGCTCTCTGTCTCTCTCTCTCTCTCTCTCTCTCTCTCTCTCTGTCTCTCTGTCTCTCTCTCTCTCTCTCTCTCTCTCTCTCTCTCTCTCTCTCTCTCTCTCTCTCTCTCTCTCTCTGTCTCTCTGTCTCTCTCTCTCTCTCTCTCTGTCTCTCTCTCTCTCTCTCTCTCTCTCTCTCTCTCTCTCTCTCTCTCTCTCTCTCTCTCTCTCTCTCTTATTTATTATAAAGTATAAGTCGTGTTCTTTCCTTCTTGTCTGGCATATCCCTCTACTTGGAACACTGGTGAACTCTCTAAACGTGAGTTTAGAGCAGAGTGTTATTGCTCCTTTGAATTCCTGGACCAGTCTGGATAATCTTGGAAATCATAGTAAATAAGTAACGTCTAATTCCTGAGAAAGTGCAATGTACTATAGTACCCCTTTAGCAAAGTGCTTCAGTATTTTCAAAGTGGAGCTGCTAACTTGCCAACAAACAATGATTTGCAATATTGTTACAGTACCTGCTGCTTGTTGTGCGTGAGACAACACATTGAAGCTTGAATGAAGTCAAATAACAGGTGAAAGCATACAAAACTAAATCCAGGAAGTCTTCCTTGATAAATTGTGGTGCAGCCAAAAAACGAATTAAGCAAAAACACTCCATCTTCAGATTAAAACTAATTATTATTCGAGTTTAGGCAATCAAACAGACTAACATGTAAAAAAAAACTTAATTTCCACAGCACATTTCATACACTGGGAATCGCAAAAGTGCTTATTATACAGTACATATAACAATACACAAAAAACTGTGCAACGTTTCCATGCTAATAAATAATACAGAACATACATACACAATAGAGGGATTAGACAGTAACCATGGCATGGGAACAGTAGGAGTTAAGTGGGTTGGTGTGAACTTCAGCTGGATATAAATTTCTTTCAAGGTCTTTACATGCTGGGGGTGTTTTCTTTGCGTAATTCATTAGCTGAAAATATACTGTTGAGTATACCTGTAGGCTACATCCACACAAAATGCAAGTATTGGTGATAGTGGCAGTGAACCAACCCAATTTGTATTCGGAACAAGGTCGATGTTTCACCACAAATCATTCCCCCCCCGGTACAACCAAACAGACCCGGGTCCATTTGGGTTCATTTGTAAGGTCCCGGGGTAAATTAACACAGTGCAGGGTTATGTTAACATTAACACAGCAAACTATACATCAGTGCCATATATTGTATGATTTTGCAGTGCTTAAAAAATAAACTAGACGAACTCAGATAAGTGATCAGATAAAATGTATTCATCCTTGAGGGTAATGCATGGAATAAATATAAGGCAGAGAATGGAGCAGCATCAATACGGTGAGAAAAACAGAATTATGGCAATTTAAAAAAAATCAACAGTATGTTCACAACAAGAAGAGCACAGAAAACAAAATGTGAAAGTACACAGTACTATCTGAAGCGTGCAATTTATTGGTTCTCAAAGCTATGCAAAAAAACCCCATCTGATCTAGAATCTTATTTAACCTTTATTTAACCAGTAAAAAACACATTGAGACTGAAGTCTCTTTTACAAGTGTGAACTGGCCAAGAGAAGAGGCAAAATAAGTGACACAGCTCTGCCAACAATAAATACAAGACAATAACAGGACAAACATGCAACACTCATAAATACAGTACCCGCTACCGAAGAAGCGGGTACTGTATGAAACATCTAATAACGCAACCAATAAAGGCTAATATATAAAACTATAAGCAACGAAATTTGCCATTAAACTAAAAAGCAAGATAACCAATATTTGCTATACGTCAAAGCAGGAGCAATGTTTGGGAAGTGTGCCCATGGCAATCCTTTTAAAGCTCACTACGGGAATCCAAGACCTTCTGATCTAGAAGGTCACAAGAAAAATACAAATCTTATCTTCTGAGCGTCCCTGCATAGAACAACATATTTTCAGATGGGGCTCTGTGGCCAAATTCATAAAACTTTGGGGGCCCTTGACATGGAAATGTATTTGAACCTGATCGGAGAACACTTGGAAGAAAAGTCTGGTCTGATGGTAAATTTATTCCAGAATTAAGATGTATACAAATTATGAAGACACAACTGCTCTGAAGGAGTAATTGGGACAACATGACATGAATGCACTTTGCATTGAGTATATGAGAGCACAAAATCAGCAAAGAGGGTGGGTCCTAACATAACATGTTCAAAGATACTGGCAACAACTGGGCAATGAGCCATTGAAGTTCTGGCTGAAACCAGTAGCTTGACTGGCCCATTGATAGATGTAGCAAAAGTCGCGACCCTTGATAAGGTAAAACCCTGAGAAACAAGGAAGTTGCTGAGCAGAATTATTTACACTCAGCATCTGTGCCCGTAGTCCCGTACCTCTCAAAGAGAGCGCACTCCCTAGAGACCTATCAGTTATTACCGTTGGAATTTGAGAACAACATGTTAAAATGAAAAAATAATGGGAATTAATTGTATATGAACATAGAGAATATTTATATTCTCCAATCAAACCACTATAGTGTTAACAGTCCAGACTTCAATTTCTATTTCTATGTGATGTATCATGTGTAGAGGACATCTTTAACCATCTCGTTTCTATGTGATGTATTATGTGTAGAGGACGTCTTTAACCATCTCGTTTCTATGTGATGTATCATGTGTAGAGGACATCTTTAACCATCTCATTTGTATGTGATCTGTCATGTGTAGAGGACATCTTTCTGCTCCCAACCAGAGATGAGAAGAACCCCATCGTGTATGGAGTCTTCACCACCTCTAGGTGTGTCCACCATGCACTCATCACCTCCGTCCACACACACACACACACGCACGCACGCACGCACGCACGCACGCACGCACGCACGCACGCACGCACGCACGCACGCACGCACGCACGCACGCACGCACGCACACACACACCCACACACACACACACACACACACACCACCACTCATCACCTATGTCCACACCACCTGTGGCGTAATTACTTCTCTCTCTCTCAGCCCTGACGATCCTGTCACTCTTCACCCTAGCTATCTGAATACCACAGAAATACTGTTGTTTTAAAGGAGCATTCAGTGATTTGGGTGATTTGGAAAACCCCCCTGGCCGCCCCGGTAACAAGATGTGCACATGCACGCACTACAGTGGGGGGGGGGGGACGACGACAGGCCAACAGCACACCAAGGCCCGCCCCCGCTCGATCATGATTGACGGAAGGCCCCTCTCTATCCTGATTGGATGAAGGCTGGGCCACCTGGCCAAAAAAGAAAAAAGGTTTTTTTTTACCCCAGGGGTTAACTGGGGACAGGGATGAACTACTTATATGGTCAGCACCCTCTATAGTAGGGAGAATTATCACAACAAAACAAAAAAAGAAGTGATATTTGAATTAAGTGAAATCACTGAATATATACCTTTAAAGTCATCCTTGGAATGAGGAAAGAAAGAAAATGACTGGCATACATTCCCTATAAGCTGCTATCTGGTGTTTTTATGTGCTGTTGCTCTGCTCCTCTCCCAGCTGCGCGATTCAATTACTACGGCCCGGTCCGGTAAAGACCCGCCCCCCGCCTGCCCCTGATTGGCCTACCGACACTGCCCTTGGTTTCCAGACTTTCCTCCGAGGTGGATAGTCTGGTGACACTGACTGGTTACTCCGTGGTGGGAAATATATTGCTCGGTGTTGTCCATATCGGGTTGCAACTCAAACAGGGCTGATTCGGCTAAGCGAACTTTGCAACGTTCGAGACGCCAACTCGCACGCTTTGGCACGCTCTGTGGTGTCTCTCGTAGCTCAAGTTCACTAGAGACGGCGTCCGTAGGGGCCCCTCTCTACTATTAGTAGTAAGGGGGCCAATCAGAGGCAGGCGGGGGGCAGGTCTTTACTGGACCCGACCGTAGTCTAGAGAATTAGGCCTCCCAGCTCCATCTTCTGGTTTCTTTATGTGCTGTTCCTCTACTCCTCTCTCCCAGCTCCATCTTCCGTGGCTCGGCGGTGTGCGTGTACAGCATGGCGGACATCAGGGCAGCGTTCAACGGGCCCTATGCTCACAAAGAGGGACCCGACCACCGCTGGGTGGAGTACGAGGGCCGGATCCCCTACCCCCGGCCTGGGACGGTGCGTCGACCACCGCACGCACGCACGCATGCACGCACGCACGCACGCACGCACGCAGACAGACTGACACTGTAGGAGTTTATTTATTATTAGCATTGCATGATGTCATTTTTATCTCAGGTAACATAAATATGATCTTCAGCTTCAGTGCTGATTAACAATAATAAACGATCTCTATTTGAGGTAGTTGTCTTAAGTGGATGCAAGTGTGAAGCATTAATTCTGTGTAACACACCATAGGTCTGTGTGTGTGTGTGTGTGTGTGTGTGTGTGTGTGTGTGTGTGTGTGTGTGTGTGTGTGTGTGCGTGTGTGTGTGTGTGTGTGTGTGTGTGTGTGTGTGTGTGTGTGTGTGTGTGTGTGTGCGCGTGTGCATGTTTGGGCTTGTGTGTGTGTGTGCGTGCGTGAGAGCGTGATTATTCATGCATACGTCTAATCAGCGCAGCCTGGTTCATAATGTGTTTGACCACCCAAGTTAACTAGCGTGTCCTGCTAATCATACAGGAATCCATTCTGCATTCCACACAAGCTGACTTCAGGTCATGTCTGTAGTAAGACCAGGTACCACACAAGCTGACTTCAGGTCATGTCTGTAGTAAGACCAGGTACCACACAAGCTGACTTCAGGTCATGTCTGTAGTAAGACCAGGTACCACACAAGCTGACTTCAGGTCATGTCTGTAGTAAGACCAGGTACCACACAAGCTGACTTCAGGTCATGTCTGTAATAAGACCAGGTACCACACAAGCTGACTTCAGGTCATGTCTGTAGTAAGACCAGGTACCACACAAGCTGACTTCAGGTCATGTCTGTAATAAGACCAGGTACCACACAAGCTGACTTCAGGTCATGTCTGTAGTAAGACCAGGTACCACACAAGCTGACTTCAGGTCATGTCTGTAGTAAGACCAGGTACCACACAAGCTGACTTCAGGTCATGTCTGTAGTAAGACCAGGTACCACACAAGCTGACATTAGTCAAAAATACCTTTTGACCTGCAATATTAATATTGGCTACTGTCTCATCTCCAGACACTTTGACACCTTCAACCCCCAAGCGGGGTAGAACCATAATATTGTCTTTTACATATCGACTACTTGAACAATGGGCTGTCTGGAGGTGTGAAGTCAACTCCCGTGGGGGAGTAAGGGTGACAGGGGTCAGTTTGACTGGAAACGAAGTATGCCTACATTCATATTTAGAAAATGTTTCAGATAAAAAACAGAGATGATTTGAATTGAATATTTATTTAGGAAGGAGAACCTTCTGAGAGTTTCATGGGCAAAGATAATCAACTTAAAAATCTCAAAATGGGTCAGAAAGACCTCTAAGTGTTAACAACTTTCAACCTGGCGCCCTTGTTTTTGGTATAGCATTACAGGCGAAAAAATCATTCAAGGTGAACATAGCAATCTGGTGTGAGCTTGTAGATCAAGTAGTTAAACTAGACACTGAGGCAGTGTGCTTGAAGAAGTGAAGGGCAGTGCATAATAGGCATGCAGCCAGATGTCATCAGCACTTGCGGTTCTCCAGTCTACCACCAGAGGGAGACACACCCCATGCAGTTTATTGACGGACAGAGTCCAGGGTTTCAAAATGCATGCTTGAAAGTTCCAACATTTACAAGGAAACAAAATGCCAACATGTAGATTCCTGTTAGATAGGCTACAGGGTATACATTTTATTGGGCTTACAGGCCTGTAACAGGCCTACACTAGACATTTTAATTATTGTGGCGCAGGGGAAGATAAAGAGGTGTTGTCGTGTGATAGAAAATCTACATGCGTGCCCCCCCCCCCCCCCAGTACTGTATTCATTTTGGCCATTTGAAAATAGCCAATCTACATCTACTTGTAGATCTATTTTCATTTTTTTTTATACATTTTAAACTTGAAATGGGGCATAATGAGTACTTTTACTTTTGGTACTTCCAAGTACTTTTACTAGTCTATTTTGAATCCCAGACTTTTATTTGTAACAGGGTAATTTCTACATTGCAGTATTGACACTTTTAGTAAAACATTTGTGTCCGGGTCTGGAGAAAATAGACAACTGTGCAGTTCAGCAAATTAGCAAAATAGCAATGGGTTTGGATTTTTCGTGTTTATTTATCCTTGTTTTCTATATTATCTAAGAGTGTATGTCTGAGAACCTCATTGTTATGACCTGGCTCTTGGGCCATAACAAAGGAGGAAGACACACGGCTGTTTAAAAGTACACAAAGAGTGAGGCTAGCCAACTCCCAGACCTTTATAGAGCACACTGGGAACACTGGCCAGGTGCTCCCAATGCACTGATTGGCAATTCAGAACCTGTGGGAAGCAAAGACATAGGCCCCCATACCTACACCCTACAGGAATATACAGAGGCCCTAGTAGACCAACTACAGGGGCTGTGAGATATCCGTTTTAGAATCATTAAATAGCTTAAATTACTATACTTTTTCCACCCCCCCACACCCACTGCAGTGTCCCAGCAAGACGTACGATCCGAGGATCAAGACCACCAAGGACTTCCCAGACGAGGTGGTCAGCTTTGTGCGCTTCCACCCTCTGATGCACCGCTCTGTGCGTCCGCTGACCGGACGGCCCATCTTCACGCGCGTCCGCGTTGACTACACCCTGACCCAGATAGTGGTGGACAGAGTGAGCGCCGAGGATGGGCAGTACGAGGTCATGTTCCTGGGGACAGGTGAGGTCATGTTGGTGATAACTATTAATTAGAACTTTTTTACCTATTCACCTATCACATACAGGCCTACTGTAGGTGAAAATTACAAAATGTGTGATAAATATTAGAAAGCTACTCCTGTGGAAGGGTTATCATATATTAATTTAATTATATTGATCCTATAAACAATTAAATATAATGTTTTTTCCCACTCAATTCATAATTAATGTTCCAATTTTGGAGGCCCCTCTGACTCAGAACTGGTTCTGAACTGAACCGGGTCCCAACTGGTGGAAATGGGGCCTCAGACTCTTGATTCCGATTACTGCCTTCCAGCTGTTATTCCAGAACTCACCAGAAGATGGTGCTTTATCACCAGGGCAGGAATCAACCGCAGCCAAACATAATGTCTGTGTGTGTGATCCAGATTCCAGCCACAGTGTGCATAATTTGGTCATTACTGTACAGTATGTTTGAGCTGGACGGCTGGAGGATTGTGTGAATGGATGTTTTCATCGGGGAGTGTTCTATTCCGTGTTTAGTTCCCCACCCTGTCTGTCACTCTGAATAACAAGAATATGTTAAATCATCTTGTGGCCAGTGGTGTAAAGTAGCTGAGTACATTTACATTTAGAAGTATTTGTACTTTTTGTTTTGCAATTTCCAATACTTTTACTTGTACTCTCGGAACCAAATATTGTACTTTTAGTCCACTACAATTATTTGAAAAGTTACTAGTTACATTGTACATTTTCGATCTACAAGCTCACAATGCGTCGCGATGTGATGCATTGTGACGTATTGTGGGCCTGTAGATCTGCTATTTTCAAAAGATTTGTAATTCTCTATACATTAACATCTGAAAACTGTACTAACTTTTACGTGTAACAGAGTATTTCTACATCTACATCTACATTTCTACTTTGCACCACTGCTGAATAACCAGACTATTTTAAATCATCGTGTGGCCAGGAAATGGCCAGAGGAGTGGCTTGTCTGTCGGTTTGAAACAGAGCTGCTACCTGCATGGGCTGATTTACATTATTTAGTATTCTATGGTCCTCTATGAAAAATACATGGCTAGTGGTTTGCTTGATTCATAATTTCCATCACTTTGTTTTGTCTTCTCTCTGTGCGTGTGTGTATGTGTCTCTCTCTCTCTCTCTCCCACAAAAACACATCCATACACGCACACACACACACACACACACACACACACACACACACACACACACACACACACACACACACACACACACACACACACACAGATGCTGGCTCGGTTCTGAAGGTAGTAAGCATCACTCAGGAGAACTGGTCCACAGAGGAAGTTGTGCTTGAGGAGCTCCAAGTGTTCCAGGTGCTGCGCACGCACGCACGCACGCACGCACCCACGCACGCACGCACGCACACACGCACGCACACAGACGTGCGTGTGAAGGCTGCGAACATACACGCACGCACTCACATACTAAAGTCCTGATTACTGACAGATGCAAATGTCCGCCTTTCAGTGCGGTCCTCACGGGGCGAGTTGACTCATCATCATACGGTGAAATATTCATCACATCTCTATTCTAAAACATCCGTAGGGCCCATGGCACTGCTCCGGTGGCACGCCAGTGACGCTACGTATGCTAAAACATCCGTATGGCCCATGGCACTTCTCCGGTGGCACGCCATGTATTCTAAATCGTCCTTAGGGCCTGTGGCACTGCTCCGGTGGCACGCCATGTATTCTAAATCGTCCTTAGGGCCTGTGGCACTGCTCTGGTGGCACGCCATGTATTCTAAAACGTCTGGAGGGCCTGTGGCACTGCTCCGGTGGCACGCCATGTATTCTAAAGCGTCCTTAGGGCCTGTGGCACTGTTCTGGTGGCACGCCATGTATTCTAAAACGTCTGGAGGGCCTGTGGCACTGCTCCGGTGGCACGCCACGTATTCTAAAACGTCTGTGGGGCCCGTGGCACTGCTCTGGTGGCACGCCATGTATTCTAAAACGTCTGGAGGGCCTGTGGCACTGCTCCGGTGGCACGCCATGTATTCTAAAGCGTCCTTAGGGCCTGTGGCACTGCTCTGGTGGCACGCCATGTATTCTAAAACGTCTGTAGGGCCCGTGGCACTGCTCCGGTGGCACGTCTGTGAAATATTTGCCATCCGTCCGCTTCACTCACAGAGCACCATTCACTAACTACAACACCATGATGACATTTATTTGCAGCGGAGATCCACATTTATGTTGTTTTGTTCTATCCCAGCGGCGTCTAGGGCTGTCACGATTACACATTTAAGTTGACGATCACTTCTCACACTAATTGTGATTAAGGATTTAATTGTGTTTTTGGCATTGAGCACTGGAACATAAGAATACAAAAATGAATAAAAAGATGCACATGGAAACGATTATGGCGATTATGTCAAAATAATTGCGATTAAGAAAATTGCGACAGGCCTAAAGCCAACGTGACCCTCCGACGTGTAATTATACAAATGAAAGACTATGCTCATTGCTCAGTTGACCGGAGTCCCCCGGGCTCTGTACTAGGCCACTTTCTGTTTTGGTGCTACACGCTATCGCTTCGCTGAAAATAAGCGATGTACAAGGTCAACATCGCCTCACAGTGTGACACAATGTGTTTATTATTATTATTATTATTATTATTATTACCCTTATTATTATTTTATTTTTTTGTAGTAGTAGTAGTAGTATTCAGCCAGCTAGCAATGGATTAAATGCTCCAAATGTTTTCCTTCAAAGATAAGGAATAGTGCATTGAATTTGACTGTCCACTTGGTTAGTCAGATTTGCCGTCACAAATGACAGCTTCTTAGGGAAATATTTTAATGCAGACTGTGGCCCCTAGAGTTGTCACAGAGACACACTTTTTGGGAGACCGTTTAATCCATTGCTGGCTGTAAAAAACAAAAAAAGGAAAAACAACAACATTTATATTTTGATATATTATTCCTTTAATCCTGCCCTGGGATGGGCGTTGGGATGAATTGATATCTAGTGTGAGCTGTGGAGCATCATCTCTGGGTCGGCCTGCTTGAAGCTTTTTGTCTGTGTGTTTCTCTTCTAGGTTCCCACTACCATCCTCAGTATGGAGATGTCCTCCAAACAGGTTAGGCCTCATTCACACATCTCTCATTCTGCTCTCTCTCTCTCTCTCTCTCTCTCTCTCTCTCTCTCTCTCTCTCTCTCTCTCTCTCAGTGGTTCTCGAAGTGGGGTCATTGAGGGAGTTCCAGGGGGTCCCCATCTTAAATGATAGTTAAGATAGCAACCAAATGGACCCTTATGGGTCTGTAACTCAGACCCATAAGGACCCATAGCCTAATGCATGTCAAACTGGGGGTCCTTGAGATTAAATGGTTGAGAATCACTGCTACTGTGGCGGTCCCTGCATGGCATATCTTTTCAAATGGGGGTCTGCAGACTATAATAAGTGTCAATCTGGGGGTCCTTGGACATGAACAAGTTTGAGAACCACTGCTCTTAAAAGGCATGGAAACCACTGCACTTTTGTTCACATTTCGTTCTTCCTTTCTTTCTTTCTCTTCATTAACTGAAGGTCGTGGGTGTCAGTGAACGCTTCACCTCCAATCACTGCCTCTCTTAATCTTCTTGTGTGTGTGTGTGTGTGTGTGTTTGTGTGTGTGTGCGTGCGTGCGTGTGTGCGTGCGTGCACGTGTTTTTCCACAACCATTCTTCTCCACCTCCTTCTTCACACGAGCCACAACTGTTTTTGTCTCTTGTTTGCACGTTTTGTTTTGGAATCTCCTGTGAGATGTGTTGCAAGCATATCTGTAGCGGTGCCTCTTCCCATTATAAAAAAAAGGAATCCATCCTCTTGAGAATTCCTGCCTGCTCCCCCGTGTCAACGGCAACGGCGGTGTTTATTTAAGGTTTTGACATTTAAATGAGCTTCAGAGTTATGACACTTCGGCTGTCACGGCAATGGAGCATTTTCTCAGCGCATACAACCCCCGAGGGCTTTTTCCTGTAACTGCCTTGGTAAAATATTTAAGAAGAACAACAACAAAAAGAAAGAGGCAAACGTCAAACAAATTGAGCTTTTTCCGGGTATAATGACTCCTTACCACAACAACCATGAGAAGTCTATGACGTTGTTTCAGCTAAGCTATATTTTTAATTCGTTTGCGAGCGCTGTGGACATTATATCGAAAGCTCACATCCTGTGCTGTCTGTTTGTCCGTCTGTCTGTCCATCCGTCCGTCTGACCGACCGACCGTCCTACCGTTCTTTGTGTGGTGTTGTCTGTGTCCGAGCCATTGAAGGAGAGTTACGACGTCTCTGTTCACTTCATGGGGCCAGTCCAATGGCGGCTCCGTACAGCTATCAGGGTCGGCTATGGGGAGCCGAATAGTTGGACTGGAAGTTGACAGAATGCACTGGACTCAGGCCAGCCCAGCTTTAATGATCTTAAATCCCTTCTTTTTATCGTTTTTTAGTAATAGTACAACATAAACATTACAGAGACTTTAGTTGTCACTGACTGTACAATACTTTAAAACAGTTAATTGTCATGTTGCACACATAGGCCCTACCTAAAATTGCAGATATTTGCGCCGCTTTTTTCAATGATTTTCAAACTCCAGCTTGTTGAACTCCACCTCATGCTTGACTAGCGCTCGAGCGCTGTTCTGCCCTCTCTTATAATCTACACCACTCTGGCCTGTGTGTACTGTAGCCCCAAAGGTATAGGTGCACTCACCGGCTACAGATCCTATAGCCTGTGGAGACCGTAACCATGACAACAGAGCACATTATAGCCCGTGGCTGTACCTACGCATTAACTATGAAACTCCACTGCTTACAGTATGACTGAGGTCACAAAAAGGCCAAGCTCGGAAGCCATTGGCCAAAAATGAACAATAGAAAAAATGAAAATATTAAAAATTTGCCTCTGGGTGTACCGCCCAATTCCCGGTGTAGAGACCGGATGTTGACTCTCCTTCAGCCGTCCTATTCCGGTGGTGCACCTTTGTTTTCATTACCTTTTTTTTCTATACTTTTTATATCTTATATCTTTTATCTCCACAGCAACAGCTGTATGTGGGCTCCAGTGAAGGGCTCGCCCAGGTGTCTGTGAGCAGATGCCAGCTTTATGGCCAGGCCTGCGCTGAGTGCTGCTTGGCACGTGACCCGTACTGCGCCTGGGATGGACACACATGCTCACGCTACGTCCCTGCATCCAAGAGGTACGCTACTGTAGCAGACATGTCTGTCTGTCTGTCTGTCTGTCTGTCTGTCTGTCTGTCTGCAGTGTCTATCTATCTATCTATCTATCTATCTATCTATCTATCTATCTATCTATCTATCTATCTATCTATCTATCTATCTATCTATCTATTAGGGGTGACAATCGGTAGGGGCCGATGTTTAACTTGTTAATTGCCATCGGTAAAAAAATTCACAGATGGCAGTGGCCGATGGCCGACGGTAATACACCCTTATACTGAGATGTATAGAGCGGCTACGTGTTGCTTTTTGTACTGCCATTGAGTCTGAGTGCAGTGATTCCTCCTCCCCGCACCCCCCCCCCCCCCCTCCCCTCCCCTCCCCTCACACACAGGCAGCGGGGCACACCACTCAAGACAGGACAACTAAACTTTTCTTTCTTTTCAGTTTACCAAACTATAATCTACAAGTTAGTGACGGTGTGGGCGCTGTAGTGAATACCCTTGCGCAGCACGAGGTAATTAACGCCAGCTGCAAACAATTCGGTCTTTGATTGTGTGATTAACGGATTATATCAAAATATTTTTGGGCCAAATAACAAATATAATAACAAGTAGGCTAATCCTCCGTATAAGCACTCATGGGTCTTTATTTGCAAACTTAGTCAGCCTCATTTATATTACCGTATACAGTGTTGAGTTTGCAGCTCTCCTATTTTCTGCGCGCCTCTTACCGTCGCCTCACCACCTCACAACAGCACTCCACAAGTCCACATCCCCAAAATGCACAACCGATTGTTTTAATTCAAAGTGGTATATATTCTGTGAAATGTTTATTGTCATCCTGTGTGTTGCTGCGTCCACATGCAGTGCGTTGGGAGCTTACTATTTTGAGTATTTTCGGTGCGCATTCACCATGAATCCAAGCAGAGGTCCTCACAAGTATAGGTAAAACACCACCGCCACCACAGTCCTCAGCGCAATGGCCCTTCGCGCAAAAGGATCTAACTTGTGCTATACTCAGCCAATCCTCAACCGATTGTTATAATTCCAAATGGTCTATACTTATATTTTCAATTTGTCATGGGTGTATAAGTCATAGAGTCAGAGAAAGGAGAGAGATGGTAGGGTAAGCACTAAGCCCTGTTAGCCATGCAGCCTATATTTCATGAGCTGTGGTGGCATGTTACGCCTGCACTCTCTCAATTAGGGATTTTCCCAGCGGTTAATTTTCATGTGTACAACCTTTATTCAAATAGTTGCAAATGTATTAATAAAAAAACTGAGCACATGTATTTTTGATCTATAAGGGCAAACCTCATTTGAAAGAATATATTCAAAGTATATGACAGCCTTTTAAAATCTATATAATATTAGAATTTTACACAGCTGTGCTACCAGTCTGTTTGCACGAATCTGGGTCAAATCAATTAAGCAGCAGTAACTGTCCATAAGCTCCCCTATTCTCAATATTAAATCAAAAAGACAAAAGACTTTGCCTGCTATGTATGTTTATCATACCTTTTAAGTTTGCACTAAAATGCTCGACAGGAACTTTAACCAAATAACGGCCTACTGCAAATAGCAGCCTAGGTCCTTATAAACGATGGGGTCCAAATCGATTTAGCATATTAACAGCCCGGGCTACCATTTGGAAAAATACGGTATACAAACATCGGCATCGCTGACTATCGGCTATGTTTTTTTTAACATCAGTCTGCATGTCTGTCTGTCTGTCTGTCTGTCTGTCTGTCTGTCTGTCTGTCTGTCTGTCTGTCTGTCTGTCTGTCTGTCTGTCTGTCTGTCTGTCTGTCTGTCTGTTTGTTCTATCTACTCTATTTCTGCACATACACACACTCACACATGCATATTTAATTACAAGCTTATGTAATCGCGGAATCATCTTTTGTAATTGCTTCCTCATTCCTTCACTTTCTATACTGCAAAACAAACATTTCCCGTTCATTTCTCACTGTCACAGAGGTATGTTGATATATTGAGGTGTCCAAATGATTTACAGTAGTGAACCTGAAGAGTGTTGGTGTCAAAGGAAAGGGAAAAAAACAATTCAAACAAAGCCGGTCTCGGCTAAGTTCTCCTGAGTCTTGCGTGTGTGGCTGTGTGGCTGTGTGTGTGTGTGTGTGTGTGTGTGTGTGTGTGTGTGTGCGTGCGTGCGCGCCTTCTAGTCCTTTATTGTTGCTCTGTCAGGAGGAGTTCAGGGTTCTTACTGAATATGTTTTCTATTCCAGTCCTTTTCACCTCTTCAGCGTTTTTTTGTTTCCATGCCACAGGGCGTTAGTCCGTCTCAGGACTGAGGCATTGATTGGAAATGCCGTTCCTCACATGATTAATGCTACTGCCATTCCAACAGCTCAGGAGTGCAGTCCTTGAGGGGCAAAAAATGTGAACGCACGTGCATACATGTATGCCTTTTGCTCGTGCGCACACTTTTCTATTGTGGATCTATCGGTTACAGATAGCAAGCTGTGCCCTGCTGTTGTGAGGGGGTGGGGGGGTCACACCACGGCATTTGGGGTCAGTGGGGATGCTGTTATTCGATGTGTGGACGGTGGAAGCGATGCTTTTAGCGCAGTGGGCTCTTTCTTTTGAAAGCTGATCTTCACATGTGTCATTGAGCGTGGGCTAAGAGATGACCTGCCGGTCCAACAGGGCTGACACACAGGGAGGAGGTGCTGACATGAAAACTCAGCGGAGGAGACCAAGTGAACAAAACCATAGAAGAGTCTGAAACCACTTGTGTTGACACTGATTGCGTGCATTTCAGCCGATATTGCAGGGTCTGACGTCGTTTGCAGGGGAAAAGGAGACTTTGAACGTTAAGTTGTTCGAACCCATGCAAGAGCTAACGGCCGGTCTAGTGACAATAGTCAGGAATACATTTCCAATTCTTGAGTTCTGATATTAAAATAATTTTAGTTGAGGTCTAGTCAGAGCGTAACTGGAAGAGAATTTCCCATACATTTTTCCCATAGATGTTTCAGAAACGATTTATTTAAAGACCTTTAAGTTTTTCTTCTTTCTAATTATTTTTTCGGCCCAATTTGTTTTGTTTATTGTCATGATTTGTCAGGAGCCGAGTTAGCTTTGTCCGAGGCTTTAAAGGACATTAAATAAACACTTTTTGCATCGTCTATGGTAAAAATGAATGGGAAATTCTCTTCCGGGCCGCTCGTTGTTCTGAAAGGGGGCGGGACTTGTATATAGTCGGAGCAGGTAGTCTGCCACTAACTGTGTTCCATTCAGTTTTGCTTAAATTGCAGCAACACTCCGAAGCGCTGGTAATTGAACGTCAGAATCAGTGAGTCTTGTTCCTATTAAATGAACCAAGAGCATAGTCTTTGTTTAAATTGGCCGTTATTAAGAGCAGCTGTTATGAAGATGTGAAGGCCGGGAGAGCCAGTGATGAGGTGATATCTGGAATGTAGCGTGCATACATTGGAGCTCTCAGTTTAACACATATCTCATCACAGACATTAAAACTAGAAAGACTTGAATGTAGTGACATACATTATCCCATTTAGGATGGGAACCCCTGTTGGGGTTTTACCCTTCAGTATTCAATATTTTTATTACATTTTTTATAATCATTTGACATTTTTAGAATCGGCCTCAGGTCTAAATGGGTTATTTTAAGTGTGACATTTTATATATGATTTCTTATACGATTTTTATATAAAAGGAGAAATAAAATAAAGATATAACGATAGAAAGACCGTAAGTGCCCTACTTCGAGAGACTGTTCACATTGTAATGGCTGATTTAGTGTTTGGCACTCACTGTACACGATTATACACTCACTGTACACGGTTTTATTGAATTCAGAGAAAAGATGCTTCGGTTTCACAATTTGTTCTCTTGTTTTCTAGTCTAAATGGCCACAATATACAGTTTGTCACACAGTATAAAAAACTATCTGAAACCATTTCAATTTAGGTGCATTTTTGTGGGTCATTTTGCACGACGCTTCCATCAAAGCTTATTTTCATGCAGGGAAACATGTGGAACTTGTTTTAAACAATTTCTTTATCAGAATCTTTATCCATTCTCGAAGAGGGCGAACAAGACATAGTACACTCGATGGGTTATCAGTCTGGGAATGGCTCCTTAAATGTTAACGACCACGGAACCCTGCTACCCCCACAGGCCATGTTGTCCTCATGCAGTCACACGTGCATAACAAATCCCACAGACAGAATGTGAACTTGTAGCCTCACTCAACTAACTAGTGTGTGTGTGTGTGTGTGTGTGTGTGTGTGTGTGTGTGTGTGTGTGTGTGTGTGTGTGTGTGTGTGTGTGTGTGTGTGCGCGTGCGTGTGTTCTCCAGGAGGGCCAGGAGACAGGACATCAAGAATGGAGACCCTGCCGTTCAGTGCTGGGACACAGAGGACAGTACGTAGATCTTTATTCCATTTTTACTTCCGTATCTTTAGATAAATTTGATGTTTATTACTTGCGCAAGCAGAGTGTGCAAGTACTGCGATCGGCTGGGTATGTATGTCGGTGTATTCAGTCGGCCAATCAGGGACCAAGAACAGCGATCGGCTGGGTATGTTTTTTTGTCCGCGGTGATGCCAGTGGTGAACGCATCTCATGGCGCGTTCTGCTTGCGTGCAAGTAGGCCATACATGGCCTACTTGTGTGAAATGCGCAAGTTGGCAGCTCAACAGAGTGCATTTATAGTTGTTTATTGTCACTGCACCAAGCTTTTGCTTAGTGCATCCACTTAGAAACAAATATAGCAGCATCAAGAAAGACATACAGATACAGCAGCACTATGCCATAAACTGTTACGGCGGGGCTCCACTGGGCGCGTTGCGTCTTTGTCGTGTGCGTCAGAAAAAGAACCGGGACAATTTTAATGCAGTCACGCAACGCGGGCAGTGGAGCCACCCTTCATTGATTAAAAAGGGAACATTCCCTGACGGTGACGGAGACGCGACGCTGACGCGCCCGGTGGAGCCCCGCCGTTAGGCCGTCATAGTCAATTAATCATAGTAAGTTGTTGAATAAAAACATCCATAATGCATGATAATACATTTTGAGAATCATGATAATTCATCCACTAGATAAGATATTGCACTTGCCCAATAGCTCATATTATATTGCACATCTGGCATCACAAACAAAGAGAACAGAGGCTGTGTGTGTGTTTGTGTGCAGGGATGTCGCTGACCATTTGCTTACCATTTGGTTTGTGCTGCCCCCCCCCACCCCGACGAGAGTGCTGCGTACTATCGCTGTTTGCGTTATTAAAAAAAATAAATTTATTATTATTAATCATATTATTTTGTTGCCCCCTCGGCGTGTTGCCCTACTCGCAGTGCGTGTGTGTGTGTGTGTGTGTGTGTGTGTGTGTGTAAGTGTGTGTGTGTGTGTGCGTGCGTGTGTGCGTGAAGGACTGACTGTGAGTGTGTGACTGTGATTGTGCGTGCATGCATGACTGCGACCGTGACCGCGTGCACTACATGTATGTGTATTTGGGGGAGAATGAAGGTATGAGTCCATCAATCCATCACAGTTCTTGGAAAGAAGCTGTTGTTTTCCAGTATCTTAGTCCTGACCTTTAAGACACTGTGTAGTGTGTACAACATGTGCCGTTTGAGAACTTCACGTGTACTGCCACTGGCAATTCAGTAGAATGTCAGTGCATTGTCAGAAACAGAAAAAACAGCACAAACTCCACCACCTCTCCCCTTCTCATGCAAGTATAAAGTTACAATTATACCAAATTTGATGAGGCAGTTTTGTTTTGTTTTGTTAGATGGTTTCTTCCTAACAGCAGAAATATGTTCATTCTATTCCCCCGATTCCTCTGCTGCATTAGCTAATCAGTGAATAATACCTGAAATAAAACACATTGGAATGATGTTAAGAGGCCCTTTACTCATTTAAAGGAGAATTCTGGACTAGCCGTATTCTTACCGAATTTTGACAGTGGTAAAAAAAGAGAAGAAAAATCCCAAGCACACCTCAGCTCTGACCGTGCATGGCAGGTTTATCGGGAAAGTCGCTTATTTTGATCGCACAACATTTTTGATTTTATTTCATTATTTTTTTCATCTGTCTTTCGTAATGGTGATGTGTCCACACAGTGTTTTGTCCCAAATGAGCTTCCGTAAAAAGGCGAGCGGTCGATAAACCCCTCCTCCCGGCTCAGAGCTATACAGCGCGCTAGAGAAGGATTTATTTTAAATATGTTTTGCCTCTACCACTGGTTAATGAATATAATAAGATACTGTATATCCATTAGTATACATATTATAATAATTATATTAGATTACGGTAAGAAAACAGCTAGTCCGGAATTCTCCTTTAAGCAGCCACACCGGCCAAACTAAATGGACACAGAGCAGGTAAATCAGTGACCTGTAGTATTTGGCTCTTGTGCTATTTGTTTCCGCTGTGTTATTCGTTTCCGATCTACCACGCTATCTACCACGACGTTACAACAAAGGCCTTGCAAGCGGTTTGCGGTCGCGCGGAAAATGAAGAGATCTTTTGTCCTTGGCTGTCGTTTGTCCTCCAATTGAGCCTCTCAAGCTGTAGCCTATCTGCAGATTTGTACAGCTGAAATTAATCAAATAAACGTTTCCTTCATGTATTGTGCCAAATATCACTGATCCTCTTTTCTGAATGGGCTATATAATAGCTAACTATACAACAACATCACCTACTCAAAGAAACACTACTGCTGTACCGGTGGCGGTATGTCTGATACATACTGAACTACCGCATGTAGTAAACCACTGTTTCCCAAACAGTGAGTCCCATTTGTGTGTCACGGACACATTTTTATTTAAATTATAATTTAAAGTCTTTATACGATTTATATAAATAGTATAATCATTAATTTGGTATTAATTCATGAAAACGTTAGCTTTTTTTTGTTTTCATGAAATTAAATGATTTTCTAAGTAATTTCTTGAATAAATGAAATAAAAACCGAAGAAATTCCATAAATTAGAAAACAAGATCACAACGCGACGCGAAGATGGGCTATTTTCACTCATTTGGGTCCCAGAGGACGGTCTTTTGGGTCACAGCAGGCTAAACAGATTTGGGAACCAACTGCAGTAAACGATGCATAAACAGTACATATACGTCTGATCTCCCTCCAGGTTCTGGCCGAGGACGGGTGGAGGAGAAGCTTCTCTTCGGAGTCCAGAGCAATGCCACCTTCCTGGAGTGCATTCCCAAAAGTCAGCAGGCCCAGATCCGCTGGTACATCCAGAGACCTGGCTCCGAAGTCAGGGAAGAGGTCAGAGAGCGCTCACATGCTCACGTGCTCACACGTGCTCACACGTGCACACACGCACGCACAAACACACACACACACACACACACACACACACACCTCTCAATGCAGGTCAAAAAGTGGTGTTTATGCTTTAGGGCCCAAAAACAAAACGGACGCTCTCCATTGCATAATTCCGTCCTTACGTACTGCACTTCAAAGCAACAAAGCGAGGGACTCCTCACGCCGCCCTCGTTTGATTTACATCGACCTCACTCGGCCCGAGTCTTAAACCAGTCAGCCACAGTGCTGCTGTGACACAAATCACGGTCAAAGTTGTCTTTGGGACGGACAGAGACGAGGCCTGAGCAGCGCGGCGGGGATGCATGCCTTGCTGTTAAGTAGACGTCAATGAAGAACACCCACAGGCTTTTTTGCTGTGGAACGCGGGGTCATCGGAAACTGAGGAGCGACGCGGCGAGGTTCCTTCGCCCCGAAGCCATTATACTGATGTTTATGAGTGGTCGGGGGGCTCTCTAAAAAAGCTCCCTCTACAACTCCTCTGTGTCTTCGTTGAGGCGAGGAGTGACTGAGACCATGCAGGCGCACACTGCGAGGGGGGGGGAGTGGGATGGGGTGTTTGTTTGGGGGTGCACTGGGGAGGGACGGCTTCTGTCGCAGTGAAAGATTGTATAGAGGATTGTTGTGGGGGGCCAAGGGACAACTAACGACTGAGCAGTGACGGTTTAGAATGGGAAATGTAGTGTTTGTTTTTTTATGTCTTTGTTTGAATGTGTGTGGAGGAAAGAGGGAGAAAGACAAAGAAAGGAAGAGTGGGAGGGAACGGAGGCGGTAACGTGTTTGCATTGGAGGTGTGGAGAGGGGCTCATCAGCAACGGGTCCCGTTTGCAGCAGAGCGACACAGAGGACACTCACCTATAGTCAGCCCCTCAGACCCCCCCCCACACACACACACACACACACACACACACACACATACACCTTCTTCAAACACACTAACACATAGCATCCACCTCTCCTCCTACCGACGTGCTGATCCCTCACTCGCTCCCACCACGTATACACATTTACCCCCCCACCCCCACCCCTGTGTAAACACACTGACAGGTGCAAGAACCACTAAAAGACCCATGTGTTCCTTTATGAGCCCCCACACAGCGGAAAGCGCTGTTTCTCTGTGTGCGTGTGCGTGTGTGCGTGCCTGTGTACCTGCGTGAGTATATACATCATATAATACATATTTATAATATCTGTGCACATTAGTTCGTATACATGGAGCGCGATTGTTTTTAAAAGGGTGTGCGTGTGTATGTAGATGCAGGTCTGTAAGTGTATTTTGGTCCAGGACTACAGGCATGTCTTGTAGTCCTGGCGTGCGTGCGTGCGTGCGTGCGCATGCTTGCGCGTGCGTGTGTGTATATTAATGACTCTCTGCAGCGGAAATCACAACAGCGGGCTCCCCGGGGAGAGCCATGTGTTTTGGAGCTATAGCGAATCACAATGGGGGTGTTTTCTGTGTTTGCGTGCCTCAGTGTGCAATAATATGTGAGCCATTGTACTGGAGACGAAGTGACGATGGATCCAATGGAGGAACTTCTTCCTCCCTCAGGATTATGAACTCTCATACCGCAGGACATGCAATATTTCCACAAATCAATACGGAATTCAATGGAGTTGATTGTGTGGTCAACGTACTTCATCATAGTAATATATCCCCCACTTCCAGTGACCATTTCATTGTTCCCTTCACCACTCACCACTTAAGACGTGTGTTATACTTACAAGATGATGCCACACACTTTTTTTGTTTGTTGTTAAACTTTGGAAAATGTTTTCTCATAATGAGAATGCCCAAAATATAGACAGCAGGTTGAAAAAAAAAGGTCTAGAAGAGATAGCTATTGCTGGTCTAGCATAAACTTTTCAGCTCGCCTGGGTTTTGTATGCGTTAGAGATCTGATGTCACATCAGGCTTTAGGCCAGGTTATAGGGTTAAGAGACACTTATTTCGCGTTCACACGGGCAGATGCAAAGCTACAGTCTACCATTCATTGTCAATGGAAGCCATGCAGCGACATGAAGATGCAAAGATGCATCCGACGTTTGTAGCCGCTGCAAAAGCTACAACAGCTACAAATACACTGTGTAGCTTTGCATCTTTGTATCTTTTGCATCTGCCTGTGTGAACGCAGCATTACACCCCGAAACAAAATGTGTGAGAAAAGTGCAAATAGCGCTATTTGGTAGACGGTTGGGATGGGGTGGGGTTCTGCAGGGTGGTCTGGCCGACCTCACAGCTGAGACCGTGGTGTGTGTGTGTGTGTGTGTGTGTGTGTGAGGAGATCAGGTGATGTCAGAGGTGTCTGCTTAATGTCACACGAAACATCTCCCTCCGTCACTTCGCGTCCTCGTCTCGGTTCACCTCATCTGCCAAAAGACGGATTTGTCTCCCCCAAATTCCCCGTCGACTTGTCAGCCACACCATATCTATCCCTTCACGTGTCCTCGCTTCCTGCGTCCTCCTTTACTGACACTTTGTTTCCTCAGTTGAATTATTTATATTCATGTTGTGCCCTCTTTTGTTTCCCCGGACATCCCTGCAGCTAGCTCTCTCTCTCTCTCTCTCTCTCTCTCTCTCTCTCTCTCTCTCTCTCTCTCTCTCTCTTCGTTTCTGGCATGAATAGCAGCAGTCGGCCGCCCAGCTGTGCATAGCACCTGCAGTCCCCTCCGATGCAATCCTCCTGTGTTGCTCACGCACACACATCTCCCCCTCATATCCCCTTGTAAAAGGCAGTGATTAAGGATATGAGATGGGGGAGCTCTTTTACTCCCTCTCTCACTTGTTTTCTTTTTTGTTAGTTTTTTTGCGTAATGGTGTTGACTATAGGGACCACGCTTTTGCTCCCGATCCGATTCCCATCATTTGATTTTGAGTATCTGCCCATACTGATTTTTCCTGATCCGTTATATATATACACCTACATTATCCAAAATCACAGACAATAATCCATGGCAGTCTATCATGATATGGATATAATAAAGATACTAGGGATGTCCCGATCACAATGTTTTTATTTATTTATTGGCGGTATGAACAAAGATAATAGTGTTTGACCAAATATCTCAAGATCAATATTGTGGCAAGCACTATTGGTGGTTTAACCCATTTTGGGGCACGCCAAATCATTATCATTAGCACAACCACGAACGTCCAACACATAGTTAGTTAGTTAGTTAGTTTGTTACTTTATTGACACAAATGTATAAAACATTGGGTCCAAACAATAATAAAAAACCCATGAATCAAAAACTTAAAAAAGGTACAATACATTAAAATATACAATACAGAATCCCTTTACAACAGGAGCTTTCTATTGCTCCACAAGTGACAGGCAGGCATGTAGCATAATATGCAAAGTCTCTCTGTTAGTGCCCACATACAGTATACAATGAATTAGTAATGAGTATTACGATTCATTTTATGTTGTAAGTAGGGTAGGCATTTATAAGCTTTTAGCTTCTGCCTACTCCTTTTGATCATCTTCATGTTTTTTGGTTTTGTTTTCATACCAGCTTACGTTCATTGTCTTTACATTTTGTATCTGAAACTGAAGGAAGATCAAATAAACTAAACTAAACTAAAACTCACCTATTGCTGCCTGCAGGTTCCATGTTTAATTCCAGCGTGTGTAACCTACATTGTCTAAGTGACAGTTTTCATATTGTAAATATGATCGCTAACGTAGTTTAGCGACTAGTACTTTGACAGCTCATCCATCGTAGCTTGTTTACAAGTCAAACGGACTTCCTGTGCAGAAACTGCCTCATCAAAATAAGAGCCACTTGTATTGATTAGTCAACACTAGTTTTATTTTTAAGTCTACCTATAGGACGTTAACATCTCATTTGAGTGCCTGTCAGCATTCTCTAAATCCCTGTCTCAGCTGGTGCGCAAATGGCTATAGGCTGTGGCGAAAAAGATTTTTTGGAACCATGAGCTTTAGTTCAAAATGTTGAATTATGAACTATGAACTGAATTAGTTCCTTTTTAAATGTCTGAACTGTGAACTAAACTAGTTAATTAAAAAAAATGTTTTTCCCAACACTGGGTGGGAGGCTAGAGTTTTCCTTTGCCCGGTTCTGCTTTGGTTCTTATCAGTTTGTTCATGTATCTGATTGTTCGGGGGAAGAAGTCTTTTTCCAGTGGCTTTGAGAGACTGCGAAAACGTTTTCCATGGAGCAGCATCTCAAACAGCCTGCGGTTGGGATGTCTCGGGTCCTTCATAATTCCACAAGCTTTGCTGGCACAACGTTCGTCATACAGGGCTTCGATGGGGGGGAGTTCACATCCGCTGATGCTGTCGCACAACCCTCTGCGTTGCTTTGCGGTTGAGGTCGGTGCAGCTGCCATACCAGGCAGTGAAGCAGCCAGTCAGTCAGGATGCTCTCTGTGGTGCCTCTGTTATGTAGAAAGCTTTTAGGACTTTAGGGCCCATGCCAGCTTTCTTAAGTCTCCTCAGGAAGTAGAGGCGTTGTTGTGCTTTATTCACCACCCGCTCTGTCTGTACTGCCCAGGTGAGATCCTCAGTGATGTGCGCCCCCAGGAATTTGAACTCTCTGACCCTTTCCACTGCAGCACCCCCAATCTGGATGGGAGAGTGGTCTCTGGGAGGTCTCCTGTAGTCGAAGATCAGCCCTTTTGTTTTGTCAACGTTGAGAGCCATGCAGGTTGTTCTCCTGGCACCATTGTGCCAGGTTCTCCACTTCTCTCCTGTAGGCTGATTCATCATCGTCTGTGATCAGGCCTATGACTGTGGTGTCGTCTGCAAACTTGATCACTTTGTTGGAGCTGAACAGAGCCACGCAGTCATGGGTGTAAATGCAGGAGGGTTGGCAGGAATGCTTATGCCATATCACAATATTTATTACAGAATCAGAAAACAAATCAGAATAAAATGTTTTTGTTTTTTAATCTAAAATGAATGGCACAGGCAGACTCTTCACATACTAAAGCATGTCTGAAATAAATGTAAGGGCTGAAATCGACATGTAAATATGAATAAATGCTTAAACATGTAGCGAACCAATATGTCAAGCTATGTGATGAACATATACATTAGAACTTGGTCCTTGATCGGCAGCCAACAGACACAGGCTCTGCATCCTGCAGCATGCGTGCTAAATAGAGGGATTCTTGGATTCGTACTCAGAACATACATGTTGGATTCGTACTCAGAACATACATGTTGCGTTCTGGAAAGCGGGCAGCGTTTCAGCTCTCGCTTGACCCGGTGACAAAATCTGCGTTTCCTTCCGCCTAGGATTCTGCTCTCAAGCTTAACGAGGGATCAAATGGTCTTCCTGAAAGCATGAGAAACGCTCAACCTTCTCTGTTTTATACAGAGCCTTGATGTGTTAAAAAAATACTATTAAAATCTGCCTTTCATTGTGCGTCTGGCCACGGATGCATGTGTACTCCTCCACATGCATACATGAACAGCGGAGAATCTGTTACAGCCTTCTGTGCATGAGTTTTGTGTTCGCTTATACACACAAGCATGCAACACACACACACACACACACACACACACACACACACACACACACACACACACACACACACACACACACACACACACACACAAACACATCATGCACGCGGACACACGCACACGCACCATCTGGGTGAGTTTAAGTGTTTGGCAGTGCAATTTAGTCACAGATGTCATGATTTTTGGACTGCAGCGGGAGAGGGGTTTGCAAGGCATGCAAACAAACATACAAACACCACTGATATTATATTGAAAGATGCCCTTGTTCCCAACAAAGGCGTTGCGTAAGCACGACTTTTGTGCCTTTTACTGGAATGAACATGTTGCGCTGCAACTTGGCGAGCGAGTCCACGGATGAGAGGGATGAGAGAGAGAGAGTCAGTGAAGGAGAAGGTGATGGGAGACATAATATTGATCCTGATGTGGGCCAGGGTCAGAGTTCAACACAGAGTCTGTGCCGTATAGTGCTCTGCCTTTGGCCACGAAACACATCATCAGTGTCAGAGCTGAAAAAAAAACATCCCCAGGTTCTGCACACATGTCCATGCACAAGCACGCACACACACACACACACACACACACACACACACACACACACACACACACACACACACATACACTGTCAAGACTATTATGCATCAACACCCACTGACTGCTCACAAACTCATGCAAGCGACGCACACATACATTCCGAAGCACAATGCACGCATGTGTTCACTCACCCGCGTGCGTCACACAGATGTACACGCGCACGGTATGGGCTTAACCCATTAAAAAACACAATAAGCATCTGTGTCATTTTAGATTTTAATAATTCGTTTTTGGCTTTTCTGCCTTTATTGATAGTTGATTTGTGAAGATGGACAGGAATGAGGGAGAGAGAGAAGGGGAGAGATACGCAGCACACTGTAGCAGATATACAAGCTCATAGCGCGTCACTT
>NC_137865.1:31260247-31292747 GCF_963924005.1 Protomyctophum bolini
CTAAGACTCTTCAGACTCATAAAATACACAGCAGTGGTTCTCAAACCTTTACATTTCAAGGACCCCCAGTTTGGTATGCAATAGACCACAGACCCTCATAAGAGAGTGTACAAATGGGAACATAATTATAGTTACAGACCTGTATAAGGGTCCATTTGGTTCCTTCAATAATGTAGCTGGGCAACCTCTGGAACTCCCCTCTCAAAGTGGGGTCACTAGACTCTACTTTGAGAAATAGTATCCAAATTTCAGTGGGTCCGTTAAACCACGCCCACTGCTATGCCCTATTGAATAGGGCAAATCTGCCATTCCCATAGAGATTTACAAGAATATTTATCCCCCTGGGCGCACTTCCAGGGGGACCCGCGCTCCGTGGGTCCCTGAGTGCCCACCCTTAAGCCTAGAATCCAGCCATCCAGGATCCTGGTGAATCATGAAAAATCTAAATCGAAAAATATAAAAAGTATAATAATTTATTACTAGGCTACATTTAAATAAATATCCTTTGTTTAGCACTTTTCTTTTTTCTTTCTTCACAGAAGAAATGGTCATGATTCACCAAGATCCTGGATGGCTTGATTCTAGGCTTAAAATAATTGATGTAGGCCTAAATATTTTTGGGTCACATGAATGACCAATTTTTCAGTGCATGGGTCCAGAAAACCACGCCCATTTCTATGTCTTATACACTACTGTACATTTAGTAGGTATAAGTAAACTCCATCATTGGCCTTTTTAGGAGCTTTCCCCTGTGTACTGTTGTTTGTTTGTTTGTTTGTTTGTTGTTCAGGAAGTGTAGAATCGAGCAGAGGAGAAAGAGAGGGATGTGCTCATCTGACAATGTTTTTTGTTGTTGTTCGTTTGTGGTAATGGGAGATTGTGTTCATGTTGAATGACTGTAAATATTTATATAATGTGTACAGGAGCTGCAGAATGCTCGATTTAGGATTAGCAAAGACCAACTTTACTGACTAAACGGATAATCATGTATTATTGTCTGCGGAAAAAAGCAACGTTATTTTTGTACAAAAGTAATTTTACTACATTGTAGGTACAGTAGGCTATAGTAGCTGTTCTTTTTTATTGTCTTTTGCGTTGCCTTGAAAGTTATTTAAATAAATTTTCTAGGTCTCGCTGATTTGACTATTTCTTCCAAGCATTCTTTGCTAGATAAAACACAATGGGGTGAAATCCCAGTTGCAGCATGGCCACCCATGTGATGTCAATCAAATTGATTCGTTTCATTAACTGCTGCACCCATACTTTTGGGAACTACGAAGTACAAACCAACAAGAACACAACGCAAACACAGGACTTAAATACACACAGGATAACAGGGCACAGGTGGAACCAAAATACAATCAACACTAGGATAGGCTGGGGACTAACAAGGACACAGGTGGAAACACTGACAAATTACAAGGTAGGTTAGACAAGGCAACTATCAGTAACTGGAAGACAGGAAACACTAAGAACAATACTACAAAATAAGATACACAAAACTATAGTATAAGGCAACAAAAGAGTAACAGAAAACCAAAACCAAAGAGAAACAGTCAGGAATACAAGAGCAAATACATAAACAAAACATACTGAAATCAGTGAAATACATACTCCTCCGAGGAGCAGACTGTGACACACACACACACACACACACACACACACACAGCCAGTGTGTAGAGCCAGCCTAATTTATGCTACGAAAATTGTAGAGTTTAAATCCCATATAGGGGACAGGACAGTCGGCTGAACATGTTGCACCCCCATCACTGTCGCACACTTGGCTGGGAAGTATTCCTGACCCTGTTTCACAAGCATATACATTATTATGGTGGCAAAAAGCTATAATTAATTTGCTCTTGAAACTAAACCAATTAGTTGTATCCACCAGGCCAAAGGCCTGGGGGGAGTATGTTTTGCACTCAGTCCAGCTATATAGTCTATAGTTTAGACTATATCTTTTTTCTCATGGTCGCAGTCAACGTATTTCCTGTAGGCGGAGACGACATATCTGCGGTTTCCTCGCATCTCCTTCTACTACAGTGAATGGACAAGTGACTGATGTTAGTCTGCCTCAAACGTCACTCTTTTACCTGCTTTTTACAACATTACAAAGATGCCCAGAACATCGGGATGAACCTGTGTAGTTTATGGCTGCTCCAAAAGTAGTGGCAGCATTAAAAAACACACACACACACACACACACACACACACACACACACACACACACACACACACACACACACACACACACACACACAAGGAACACAAGGCTGCTGTACTTATACCTACCTCATACTTTAATGCTTAGTATGAGGTATAAAGTACAGCAGCCTTGTATTTGTCTCACTAAATTGCACTCATACGGGGTCATGAAAATCTAGCCTATACAATCAATATCTATCCTTGATCTGGTTGTGTTTAAAACAATGCCACTGCGCATCTTTGCACTATTGCTAAATTGGTTCTGGGAAAACTTGGATAATCACATCGTTACCAATCAATTGAAAATAGACTGTGAAGTATTTATTTTACTTGTGAAAGACGCTGGCTGCTGTTCACACAGCTTGGCGTCAAGGGCCCTGGCTCTGTCTTTTCTGTAGACAGCAGCAGCCTATGGTTCCACAACACCATGTTCTCTGTGCAACACAACATGAAAAGCATGTCACTGACACACGGTCTGTGCACGGCTTCATAATTGCACATAATATAAGCCACTCGGATGTTTTACTGTGTACTATTATCTTGGGACAGCAGAGGCTCAATCCCAACTATTCAGCATAGCATTTGAGTTTGGAAACCTTTTTTTCTCCCACCAGCAAAGAGAGAGTGAGTGTATATCAGCCACGGAGTCTCCGCCAATTGCCGACAATACCCACCCGCGGCAGGTGGCAGTGTGTCTCGGCGGCATCGTTCCGACACCCTACCCCAAACCCAACCCTACCACAAGCACGACCAACGCACTGCCGTGGAACAGAGTCAAAATCCCCCCACCTTCCCCGGCAGCGTCACGGCTGTTACCGCGTCTGGAGCAGCAGCCGCGGAACGGACCGACACTGCCGCGAAACAGAGCTGTCATAATCCACCCACCTTCGCCGGTAGCTGCCACCCGTCCACCCACGGCTGTTATCGCCAGTTGCGGCATCTGGACCGGTGACCGTGAAGCGGAGCAGCAAGTGACATAATCCCCCCACCTTCCCCCCAGGTGCCGCCCCTCCCTCAGCAGCGCCGCGTCACAGAATGCACTCGCTCCTTCTGGACCAGCTTTATTATTTAGATTAACATGAACCTCCATCCATCCATCTTCAACCGCTTATCTGTAGTCGGGTCACGGGGGCAACAGTTCCACCAGAGAACTCCAGACTTCCCTCTCTAGAGCAACTTCCTTAATAACTTCCTCCTGGGGGATCCCGAGGCGTTCCAAGGCCAGTGAGTCGATGTGACTCTGCACCTTGGTCTGCCCCTAGAGAGGTCCTCCGAGGCTCGAGGACCTCCCTAGGGAGACGCCCGAGAGGCATCCTAACCAGATGCCCGAACCACCGCTGGTTCCTTTCCAGGCGAAGAAGCAGCGACTCTACTCTGAGTCTCTCTCGCGTGACTGAACTTCTCTAATATGCCAGCCACCCAGAATCTTAGTGTCCCTATTCTTGAATGCTAGCATTCTTGAACGCTAGCATCCATATTCTTGAACGCTAGCGTCCATATTCTTGGGCAAACATTCGGCGAAAGTAGCAGCACATGGGCTTGTAGATCTGCTATTTTCACTGAAGTTAGTCATGATAGAGAGAATAAAGTGTGCGTGCGTGCATGCGTGCGTGCATTAATGCTATAACATTAGTATATTGTGCTACGTACATTGAAGGTAGGGTGAAAAGAATAGCTCTAAATTCTGATAGAAATAATTGCAAGTGTTCGTTCAGTAACAGGGCTCTCTCCAGCTTTTTAGAGTAAACAGAAAAGAAAATACAATTGCAGGTCGGGTTACAAATGGTATCCAATCAGGAGAGAGAAAGAGGATAACCAAGTGAAATTGGAAGTGATGACACAAAGACATAAGACAGACAGAAAGGATGACAGTGGATTCATGAGTGGAACTGAATGTGTCCAGATGTTAGTGCCTGTTTGGGGACATTGGATAATGGATGATCCAACCGCAGCTGGTCTCTCTCTACTGTGTGTGTGCGTGCGTGCATGCGTGCGTGAGTGATGATACACTTGCATGCATGCATGGACAAGATTTGCGTCTTACAACATTTCACTTTATGTGCATGACGTGTTGTTTGTAAGGGAGAGGCCAATATAACCAGCAGGATATTTTCTGTGCCATGAATCAAGCTGCCAAGCATGGCAGGCAGTACCGTTCTGAAAATGCATTTTCAGACTCCTGATGATCACAGGCATTATGCAACCAATACGTTGTCTTAATAATGATGCCGCTTTCTTGGCATGCGTTGCACAAACACCACAATTGTGACCAGGATACTGATACTGATTATTACAATATAACAATTTCCGAAAAAATGTGTGCCGTTATTGCATCATGAAATGTTATTACATTTTGTTACGTTATGCGCTTATGGTTTTATTACATTATGAGCTTTTATTGTCTCCGCCCAGGCCTAAGGCATGTCCGAGATTGTTTTGCACCCTGTCTATCCGTCCGTCCGTCAGCTAATCTCCGGCGCCATTGGCTTGATCGCAGTGAAACGGTGCACACACACTCCCTGGATGCCAGAGCAGGTTATAACGCCACAATGTTTTACAGTATTCCTACAGATTGTGTATAGCCTACAAAGATAATGCAAATCGGTACACAGTATCTCTATAGTGATAGTCATTAAATGACACAGGTCTTTCAGATTCCAGTATGCAGGGGTGTTTTGAACAAAATGACTCAAATCATGAACACAGCATGCAATTTAAGTGGAAATTTGCACACATATTCCCACTAGGCCAAGAAGAAAGAAATTCCACTTGAACATTTTCAAATCAGCCTCATTATGGCGCTATAACAGGCTGATTCGTGTTTAACTGCACCGATCTGTGTACAACTCCCTAGAGGCAAAGGGAAACGTATCTTTGTCCTGCTTTTTTCACATATGCCACCAGGAGGCCGACTTATGTAAAACATGTTTTTTATAATACTCCATCACGCAAATCTCGTATACTCATGTACTTTATAATCATGTGATCAAGACGGATCCGTTTGCTATTTCATATTCCTTCCTGATTGGCTAAGATTGACATCTAATGTTTGCAGGATTGCCCTGTTTTTTCTGAACATCGTTAGCCCATAACCTATATCTGAACTGCCAGAGACCTGTGCACCCTGGATCACTTTTTCTCCTTTCATTATGAGTTGTGCACGTAATACGGTGTGCACGTAATTCACTTATTGCTGCCACTGTTGTCAGCGGCAATGGAAATATTGTACTGTTGTTTCTGAGGCTTTGTTAGTGGCCTGTGGTCGCATTTTTGCAAAAGTAATATGGTTAATTAGTTTTACAGTAGCCTACTACTGTAATATTTAGTCTCATTCTTGGTGGATTGGGTGGTTCTTAGACTGGGCTGAAGATTGTCCATCTGATCTAACAAACCAATTTGATGTCAGGACTACAACTGCAGCCATGCTAAAGTATTGTTTCGAGTCAGCCTGGACGATACAGTATATTATTAAACTGCCGGCACCAGAATTGTATTGGGGATAACATGAAAACCTGAAAATGACTGACTGATACATTTACGGCATTAGCAAAGCTAAGTTAGTGTCGCTGCTTCCTGCCGTCGTTTAAAAATAAAAGGCCCTTCAGCATTTCCTACACGCTCAGCCATGCTTAGTTTTATTTGTACTTGGTCTTGTTTTTTGTTATTCCTATGCTAGTATTCAGAGTCAGACCAGTTTTTTGCCACCAATTTTGTTATTTTCTACAGTGATTTCCAGGGAGGGCAATGAATATTTCAGGCCTTTGCTATGCTTCCTTGCCTATTGTTTATTTATCAGATTGCTGTACATGCAGAACAAACTATATCTCCCCCAAAAAGGAAACAGCAAAGCAACACCATACTGACCATAGTACAGTATGTCGTTTTTCATGATTGTTGACGATGATTTAAAAAAATAAAACATGATAAACGACATAGCTATAGTACATAATACAATTATGTACAGTAAACCATTGGGGGGGGGGGGGGGGTAGATTACTTTTCTAGGACCAGTTACAAATTGCAGACATGCAATCTTTTATGGCGGTTTTGAAGAAAGGAGTCTGTTGGTATAGGCCCAGGGCATTCCACATTTTGGTGGCACATTGATTTAAATGCATAAATAATTTGGATTGGATTGGATAGGAAAGGTGATGGGGTCACGGTTGCCTGACCCTTGTTTGGAGGGAGGCCCTGCACTGTCTGAGACTTCATTTGAAAAGCGCTGACCTAGATGATTCAAACCAGCTTTAGGTTTGTGGATGGCGCCGTGAACCCCCAGCAGCTCCATGGCTTCCTCCACTGCAGAGTCCTTCATCACAGACACACTTTACAATTACAATGTATGCATTTAGCAGACGCTCTCATCCACAGCGACTTAACCACATGAACCTCGAGTCCCTGTGGGAAAGTACACGAAAACATGTCTACAAGATCACATTGCAACGCGTTGTGAGCTTTAAAAAAAAAAGATTAAGATATTCTTTGGGGCTTTTTGGCTTTATTGATAGATTAACATAATTTAACTGGGTAACACCTGGAACCCCCTCAAGGTCCACTGGTGGTCCCTGGACCACTGATTTGAAAACCACTGATCTAAAGGACAAATAGTAGGCCTATAAGTAAATAAATACATAAGTATACCCTAAGGATAGAGCCCTGTGGGACCCCCTGGTCAACTATGAACTTTCTAGTCAATCAACAAATAAGCGGTTAAAGTAAATAGGGTGCCAATAACTTTAACTTTAAAAGTATTCAAATGTATGTACAATTGTGGCACTGTGTTGCTAAGAAAGTGTTATACAGTCTCAAATACAAATAAAGGTCTGCACCTGACTTTACAGCTGAGATTACAAATCGACAGTGACAGTTGACCAACTCGACCATATACAGTAAGGGTGGGATGTGTAAAATGATATCACCACTGACACCTCAGTCCTTGATGCTTGGAACCTCAGATCCAGATGGCCTTAACACTTATAATTGTATTCATTACCTTAGTTTTGACGTCATAGTTTTTACAGGTGTAATTGAGCGTACAAATCAAAAACACCTTGCCTCTGAAAACCAAATAACAAAAGCCGGCGCTCAACTCAAAATATCAAACAATCTGACAGAGGAAGACTGGAGACCGAAGGGGGGGAGGACTCGGAGGGAGAGAGAGAGCGGAATTGAGATGTCAAGGCAGGACAGCCAAGGTGTTCCTGCCTCTATATTACAGGGTATTTACTGCCTTGCAGATGTGTCTGTTTGTCAGGCGTTGACAGTGAACTTCTGGGACCCGGCGGAGACAGCGAAGGCCTGTGTGGGTGCTGTCGGAGCTAGCCGGTATTGATGGCTGCCCGGGGCTATGGGGGAGGCTGGAGGTATGCGTGTGTGAGGCAGAAACAGTTGTTTCCTAGCCGGGAGTAATGACTACCTGTGCTCCTATCTGCCTGATTTACTGACGTACGCGATCTGTCCGCGCTGCTGGGTGAGTGTCAGGACACGCAGGATGCAGCAAATGTGCCCTGAAAACACATGCACGCACACACACACCACGCACACGCACACGCACACACACACACACACACACACACACACACACACACACACACACACACACACACACACACACACACACTAATATGAGAGAAAAGTCCCCTAGTTCCTTGGCTCCGTTTGGAACCTCAATATCTATACGCTTTAGCTCCGAGATGAGGTTCCGTCCTGTGATATCCCCGCTTACAAAGCGGTTGTTTGTCAGCCAGTACCATGTTTTCCCAATTAACTATAAAAAACATCTGGGAAGCACCTGGGACGTATAACCTCAGTGATGTATCCCATGAAGGTCATCGTGGTTTCGGGTCTCGCAACATCATACCCCTCACTCAGGTGACCCAGCCGGGGTGATCAAGTCCCGACTTACGTCCCAGTAGCTACCCACGATCAGTCCCATCATGGAAAGACAGGGTCACACAGTCTGACGCCCCCAAACTACTCTGCCGGGACTTGGAGGACTAGGCTCTGTGGGTTGATTCCTGTCCGGTCCCCTCCTACGTCTCACCAGTTCCACTCCTGCTCTCACCAGGTGCAGCACAGGAGCTGTGCGTTGCACCAGACTCCCAGGACCAGACACTTCATTCAGGAGTGGTGGATTCTTGAGCTGCAATGGTTCGCAGGCTCCACCGGCACCGGAAACAGTGGTGCTGCAGACTTGCGGCTTGAATGGCCCTCCTAAAGGCCTCACCGTGGGCTGTCCTCCTCACGGAAGACACAGTCTGGGGCGCCAACCCATACTGATCCCGGGTGCAGTCTACGAATGGGGGCTGAGTGGACTACATTTTTATTTAAAACCTGATTTAAGCACTTGTTTATGTGTATGCCATAAATCATGTCATAAATGTGGAATATTGTGATAGCCTAACCCATCTAAAAGAAAACCACTTCATCAAATCATACATCTCAAGGTGAGATCTGAGATCTCACCTTGAGATGTATGATTTGATTTATTTTGAATGCGAGGTCAAGGATGAGACACATTACATCTGAAGTCATTACAATATTATAGTTCTCGCTTTTGTACGTGTTTTAAAAATACCTAGCCCTCTTAAATTATACTTTCCTTCTCTTAGTTTAAAGACGTTGAATACAAGCTGGAAGGATTTTACTATTACTTTTTTACCAGTGGCTTGAAAAGCACTGGTCTATAATACCCATGAAAACTTTGACATGAAGGTTGACATATGGTCATACTGACGCGTACTTCTGATTGGCTGCCTTTCTACGAAACCCATAGAGAGGGGGGACGCAACAAGACACGTTTAATGCCATAGTCGAAACGGTCACGCGAGCACAGCACTCCGGAGCACACCCGCTGATTTAACAATAACACAAACAGTCCATTTGTATTTCCATCAGAGTTTATTGTTATTAAGGGTCCTTTGGTTCCATTTGTAGTAGGCTACACTGTCAGTTACAGAGTCACCTCGACAGATCCCGTTGTTGTTAACTCATTGCAGTGCCACCTGCTTGACACCAAAGTGTAGAGGTTGTGCCATTTATGGCCATTGTGACAAGGCAAGGCAATTAAAATCTGTGCACGTCGTCACGTGCACACTGGATTAGATCATTTTTTTCTTTTTTTATAAAAATATATTTACATTTCATAGCACACATCTGGAGATATAAGGCAGCCACTGGTAATTAACTGATAATTGATCAGTTCTTGTTTTTTGAAACATTGCTGTCGTAATGTTTCAAGGTTCATTTAATACTTTATTGTTACATCTTGTGTAGGCCTACAGGTACATAAGAGTAAACCTTATTTTTCTTTGGCTTCCTTCAGACAATGCAACAGCAGCGTATCAACATCAAACAGCAACAACAGCAAAAAATTAAGGATAGAATAAACAGAGTGCAAAGAAGAGCAAACAAAGAGTAAAAAGAGTATCATTTGTGTACATGTGCATGTTTTCCCTGTAGCAAAGCTAAGTGAATGTTGTGTGAAGAACTTCACAGTAGAGGCTATTATGTTCCATATATACAACACATTTGTTTAGAATGTTTAGAATTTATGCCAATAATGACAGGTCCAAAATTGGCCAGGGTTGAAGTGGTGGTCTTGCGGCTGTGGTACGTGATTGACTGGCGTTTGTGAGGTCAGTGCCGCTGATGGAGTATTCGGTGTCACAGAGGCATTGTGACTGCATGTGTCTCTGGTTTCACGCGGGGTCTGATCGTACCCATGTTCATCACATTAGGGGTCAAGGGTCACTGAGAGGCTGCTGGGAAAGGGCTCGGATGTCTGTGGTATCAAAGCTCTGGTCTGATTACCTCAAGGGTGGCCAGGCATCACGCAGCATGCTGCAGTGTTAACCCAGGGCTAATGGACAAAGCATTAGGTAATATGGGCCCACTCTTGACCCCTTCTGCACCATACCCAAAAGTCATGCTTAAGCCATGTGCTGATTGTACTCAAGATAAAACAATAGAGTCAAATAATAGTCAAATATTAAAGTCTGAGTTCCCCCCCATGCACCCCTTTCCCCCCCCATACTGTACTTGTTTTTTCCTTGTTTTTTATTTTTACTTTGTTTATATGATGATGTCCTGTTTTTATAGAAGTGTATATTTGTACGTCTCTAAATGTTCTGATGAATTGAAAACGGTGGACCCTGCAGTAACAGTTTTTGTATTGACTTAGTTTGAAATGTACTGTAAATGTATCAACATTTACGGGCATACTGTATAAGCAAAATCTAAAAGTCCTATAGGACCAGCCAATGTTTTTTCCTTGACCAATCTGGGAACCAATCGGCAAAAACATTTTTTTTTACCGACCAGTTCCCTGTGTAGAGACCAGCTGTCGGCCATGTTCAGGCCTCCTCTTCCGGTGGTACGTATTTGTTTACATTTCCTACAAATAACAAATACATGCCCCTGGCTTTTAAAGAGAGTGAAGCCTGATGTTATACTTCGTCGTAAGCTGCTGTTGCTCGCTGGAAAGAGCAGATCTGCAAACCCTCATGACTGATGAATTTTAAATGGTGGACCCTGTTGTTAACAAGTGTAATGCTTAATCATGGTGTCGTCCACAGCAGCAGTTTTTGAATTGACTTGTGTTTTCGTTTGAAATGTACCCATTCCATTCTGCATACTGTGAAATAAAAATTCCAATCAATCAATCAATGACGCTGTACGCCAAAACATAAACTAAGCATCAGAGGGACAGAGGAAGGAGGCAATGATTTCTGTCGTCTTCACATAGAGGGTGTGGACATCTTAATCACATAAATCCAGTGACACGACGTTGCAGTGTAGGAAAGGCATGCCGATAATACAGACACTAAATGTGTGGTCTGCAGACTTTAACTGCATTCCTGTCAGTGATTTATTTTCTGTGCTAGTGTAATAATCACCACTGTGTCTCTTTTTCTTTTTTTTTTTCTTTTTTTTTTTACTCTTACAGGATAGGAAACACCCGGTCGTTAAAAATGTCAGATATGACCTTCAGACAATAATCAATTAATTCACGATCATCAGTCCAAATGAGAGCAATAAAAACATTAAAGGAGAATTCCATACTAGAAGGCTTTCTTACTTTTATTTGTAGTTGTTACGTCCCCACCAAAGAGGTCCAGGTGTCATTTTGTGCAAAAGCGCATTATTGGCTATTTCCCTAAGCCCTCAATGAATTGCAGAATTGCATTGAATTGAATGGGGCTGTGGGGTGTTGTGCTAATTAACTTATTTCCATCGCTCAAACATATATATTTTTTTGGTATATATCCTCTCTTCATAATGTAAATAGTATCCCAAGCGGCACACTTTACTACTTATTTCCATGGAAATAAGTGAATTGGCACAAAAACCCAACCCCCATTGAGGGCTTATGGTAGGGGCAATAGCCAATAATGCACTTTTGCACAAAATAACACCTGGACCTCTTTGGTGGGGACGTAACAACTACAAATAAAGGTAAGAAAGCCTTCTAGTAGGCCTATGGAATTCTCCTTTAATTGTAAAAGAACGGAGAGAAGGTGTGAAATTTGACAAGGGCATCAAAAGAGCATAACGATGTACAGTACAGGCCTACATAATGTGTGATGGTAATATCTCATTTGTAATTGATTGATTGAGACACACAGCATTACATTTAACAAATATTGTTAACTGAAGTGTCGATGCAGGGATGAGACGCTTCTGAAGCTCTTACAGTATGTCAACTGTTCTTGTTTTTCTAGAACACATCTAATAACGCATAATGTTGTGATGCATTATGATTCAAAAAAGAATATATATATATATCATCTATCAATACTGTTATGTGATGGAGTATAACACAGTGGTTCTCAAAGTGGGGTCCTTGGGGCGGTTCCATGGGGTCCCCAGCAGTATACAGTATCACAATCATTTAACCCTTGTATCCATGTTTTATAAGTTGGCTATTCAAAAATGTACACATACAAAATGCGAGCTTCAGGCCTATTTTCATGTTTTTGCATAAAAAAGGGTTTGAATGTTTTTTGAATAATTTTTCAATTATTATATCTTTTTTACACACATCGTCTCCTCTGGGGGACCTTGAGCAAGACTCTGAACCGGTGAATAACAGTTTTAAACACACATCGTCTCCTCTGGGGGACCTTGAGCAAGACTCTGAACCGGTGAATAACAGTTTTAAACACACATCGTCTCCTCTGGGGGACCTTGAGCAAGACTCTGAACCGGTGAATAACAGTTTTAAACACACATCGTCTCCTCTGGGGGACCTTGAGCAAGACTCTGAACCGGTGAATAACAGTTTTAAGACTCTGAACCGGTGAATAACAGTTTTAAGACTCTGAACCGGTGAATAACAGTTTTAAGACTCTGAACCGGTGAATAACAGTTTTAAGTGACTCTGAACCGGTGAATAACAGTTTTAAGTGGTTAAAATCTAAAATGACACAGATACTTTCCGGGGTTGCCACCCATAAAAAATGTGTCCGCGACCCAGAAAATGGGTCCTGACCCATTGTTCAGGAAACACTCATATAGAGAATCACATGCTATAGAAAATGGGTCCTGACCCATTGTTCAGGAAACACTCATATAGAGAATCACATGCTATAGAAAATGGGTCCTGACCCATTGTTCAGGAAACACTCATATAGAGATTCACATGCTATAGAAAATGGGTCCTGACCCATTGTTCAGGAAACACTCATATAGAGAATCACATGCTATAGACGTGAAAGGTGAATTACATAATCATTGACCCCCACAGTACACCCCTCCCCCTCCCCTTATGTACATGTGCAGAGTTATGTGCTGGGCAAACTTATCACAAGAATGGTGATTATTTTGTGAAATTCACATGTGTGGTTTCAATGTATAAATACAACCTTTGACTTCTTCAAAGATTTACATGTATACACTATCGGCTAATAAGCCAGACCGAATCAGCCGTTGGCCAAAAAGAATTGCGATTTGAGTCTGGCTTATTAGCCAGGCTAATACCATATCTGATTCCAGGTTCCAGGAAAATGCGTGACATTGGGGCATTTTAAATGGTTTTCATGCCCACTTACCGTGCGCCTAAATCCGGATAATCTCCCCTGTCGAAACCTCTTCGCTGTGTGCAACAAAATAGTTCAAAAATAATTCCCCCCCCCCCCCCCTCTCGAAAGCCTATACTGCACAGTGGTGGAAAGTGCATTTACTCAAGTACTGTACTACTGTACTAATTTTGAGGTATTTTTACTTTACTGGCCGTATGTCCAACTTTCAATACTTTTACGTCTAGTCCATCTCAGAGACAAATACTGGACTTTTACTCCACTACAATTATTTGAAAACTTACTGTAGTTAGGAGCCCTATACTACTGTAGATTTTGATTATTATTACGAAAGATACATAAACCACTTCAAACCAAGATCACAATGTGCATTGTGAGCTTTTAGATCTGCTATTTTCAAAAGACATACATTTTATATATTTGGCACAACGAGTATAATTTTATAGTTTTTAAAAGTATATTTTGATACCAATACTTTTGTACTTTTACTATTTTTGAAGTACATTCCGGACTTTTACTTGTAACAGAGTATTTCTACATTGCAGTATTGATACTTGATACTTTTAACAAATGTGATACTATACTATACAGTGAGTGCATACTTGCAACCGGGCAGTGCACAGCGACTGAACTGTAACTGTTAACGTAACAGCAAAATTAAGTCAAGCAAGATGTCGAATAATACCTGTAAGAGTCTGCAAGGTTCAAAGGAAATACGTCAACGTCTCAAAAGCTGGCTCTCCACGTTAGAGACACAATAAGTCACTATATAGGCCACTATTGTAGCTGTCTGGCATGTTGAGCCATTGTACATAATGGGGTTTTGTGCAATAGGTGTGAATGTGCCGTGATGAGCAGTAGTATAGGTACAATAGTTCCACTACCGTATAACTTTGGATCCCCAGGTGGTCAGGTTTATATAAGGTCTGCTGGCTATCAATGGCCCGTGAACTCAACTCCTCTCCTCTCCTCTCCTCTCCTCTCCTCTCCTCTCCTCTCCTCTCCTCTCCTCTCCTCTCCTCTCCTCTCCTCTCCTCTCCTCTCCTCTCCTCTCCCCTCCCCTCCCCTCTTGTTTTCATAGGGAATCCTGTTTGTCTTTTCTAGTTTCCACAACGAGAGAGTTTGACATTTTATGACTCTTTGCTGGTTGATCTCTATATGCGTCCCTGTGAGTGCCATAAAAGGCATTTGAGTGCCCTTGGGAAGGGCCAAGGTTGATGAAAGGTATGGAAAAATAAGTCAGGATAAAGGACAGTGAGAGGGACAAGGCAAAAGAGAGGGGTGCTTGTCTTCCTGTCTTGTGTGATTTGCAATGATCAATGTCATACGCTGCTACTGTTTTGGTTTGCGTGTCTGCGAAGCTGCACGCCTGCTCCATGTGTGCCCAGCACGTTGGAAACCCAAACCCACAGGAGAATACCTTTGGTCACGTCGAGGTTAATGGACTCAGAAAACATGGAAATCTCCCATAACACAGTGGGGCCCCTGGGAGAGTTCTCCACCATTTTCCATAGCTGGGTGTGAAAGAAACTTCAAGCATGATTGTCTGTATCAGTATGCATGTTTTCTCAAAACATCCCTGTCAAAACAGCCAAGGTCAAGCTAGCTTTCAGGCAGAAAATCTGTATAATGGTTCCAGTCCACAGCAATTTGTATGACATCTGCAATACACTGTCCAGATACTGTACATTTCATACCAATCCAAATTCGTAAATACTGTACATTAATTCATACAAATATGCCGTATGTGGTACAATTTCAAATAAAATGTGTTATATTTATGTACTGTGCAATTCTGTCTGTTTTAGCCTGCATATCCTGAACTGAACCTTGCAGTGCATTGGGTTCAGACTTGGCTCTGAAAATAAATGAAGGTTTATTTGCCTGAATGATCATTTTTTAGGTTGTCCTGAAAACAATCAAGAGGATTATTTATTGTGTTTGCTCAGTGTTGGAATGCAGTTTGCCTTGTGCTGTGTAAGGATTAGTCTCTGTCTAGGTGGAGGAGAGGTTGTGCACTATGCAGTGTTTCACACTTCTAGACTTTAAGTTAGACTCAGATGGTTGTATAAATCAGTATATATCTATAAGCTAGGATGCAGATTTATCCTATTAATGTATAGTGGTTAGGGAATACACAAAACAGGTGTATACAGTATTAATCATTCTCTATACCAATATACAATAATTAAATTATACTACTCAGTGACTTAACCTTTATTCTGTACTTGAGTAGAGTACAACCAATCACTGTAATACATTGATTGGGAAAGTAGAGGTCTCTTAGCAGGGCTGCTTGTGTATGCTGACTGATTCTATGCTATGGTCCACATGGGCAATAAACCAGTGTGCTCACACTCAGAAGTACAAAGTTAGGACATGTCAGAGTGATTCGATCTATCAATTGGTCTATCGATCGATTGATATTAGCAGGGCATAAAAGACTGCTGGGAGAATAATGAATTCAGATGGAATGGAAAGTGCAAAAACTAATTTTGTTCTCTCCAGAGATAATTCTATCATTCCCCCACTTTGCTGTTGACTGTTCCAGAAGAGAAATCTATCAAAACAGGTTTGTGTGTGTGTGTGTGTGTGTGTGTGTGTGTGTGTGTGTGTGTGTGTGTGTGTGTGTGTGTGTGTGTGTGTGTGTGTGTGTGTGTGTGTGTGTGTGTGTGCGTGCGTGCGTGCGTACGCATGTACACACCATTGTGACTGATATCAACGTTTCAATATTTACAGAGCTATATCGTGGGGATTCAGCTTGTGGATTGTTCAGATAGCTGTGTCTGCGAATGCGCATGTACATGTTCCTGTGCTGAGTGTTTCCATGCGTGCACGTGCATGGGAGTACACAAGTACACTCATCCAAGTGAGTCTCATGTTGCTGCTGGCATCCACAGACCCCCACACAGGACTGTGGAGGCTGTGTGCATGTCCGTGTAATGGATACAGCTTTCAGTACAGTTTGATGCCACACCTCATTGACCCCTGACCTTTTAATCTGTTTTTCCAATTGGTCACATATTCTTACTTCATCCTCAGTGCCCTGCATGCCGCACCTTGCACCACATGCACTGCAAAACCCTCAATTCTACTTTAACTCTTGAGCCGGGACTGGGACCTATTCGGCAGAGTTAAATGAATACTCTGCACGTTGCAGCGTGGGATGAACTATCCCCATTGGAAAGTATTTGTCAAATGTAAGTAATGGCCGAGGTGATACAGTGAGTGACTTGCAGACAGACAGATACTCATATGACTGTGAACAGATGGACTTAAAGCCAATCTAATCAGGTCATTCCAAACCAAACTATGTGTTCTATTCATAGTTCATCGTTGATAAATTATCTTTCATGAGCCCTTTAGGACTCATGGCATAAACACTGCTGAATACTTTCGGTAGTCCCAAGGTAGTCGCCCTCCCACCAGAAAGAGATTATATTCTCCCTCCGAGCCATCATCTGTCACCCGGCCCACCCTCCCTCTCTTCCAGTCCCAGCTTGGCTGGGAGGACCCACAGCGCAGAGACCCTGGAGGCACAGGAGAACCAGAAGGAGGTGGAAGCGAGCGTAGCGATCGTACTGTATGCCTGCAGCGTTTCTTGACCTTTGCTCACTGTCAGAAACTTCTGACAAATTGACAATTATCGTGGGACCAGATTTTACAGAAAAGTTCAGTAGACATTTTTGATTTCTAGTCGTACGTGAATCAGAAAGGTTTTTTATACCATTATACAATGATCCATTCATGTCATACCTACTGTATAATGAATTACCCTAACCCGTCGACTAAAACTATGACAATAAATGTTTGTCGACTACCTTTTTTCACTGCCGACAACTAAATAAAACGAAGCTACGATGTCTAAAATGAGACTAAATACTGACAATTTTGAAAACAAATTAAATCTATAGTCTAAAATGTTAGGGAGAGACGTGGAGAAGAGAACCAAAGAACCAGAACTTAAAGTAACTTTATGTTTCTGCCGTCAAAATCAACACTGCATCACACACACTAGAAAGTCAAGGGCATTTGGTTGTACATAATTGTGTCTGAGAAATGCAGGGGACAGCAACTAAAAGAGCAGCAGGGGCACCTGCATTTAGACAGGAGGAGGACAGGAATAAAGAAGGAGATAAAGTACTCTCTGCAGAGCCTTTCGTCATATTGATCTCGGTCCGTAAGTGGAAGACTTGGCAAGTGGACAGGGGTATCAGATGTTAGATGAAGGTGTGTGTGCGTGTGTGCTTGCGTGCATGCATGTGTGGAAACTGCCTCCTCCTGTCATGGCAGACATACCACTAAGGATTCACCAGCTGACACCGGCATGAGGCTTCCTCCGTCTGTCTCCGAGGTGAGAAAATTTGTCTCACAAGTTCCGTCAGAGAGAGTGTACAGTTCACTTGTAGATAGTGGCTCACATTTGCATCCATGCACTGACTGCTTATGCTGGGGGGCATACGTTAGTCCGACGTACCAATAGTCTGACATACTTGGCCGGTTAATACGTGCCCAGTTAAGACACATATGTGGCCGGTTAAGACACACACTTTAGTAACTCACTGAAGTGCCAATAATAATGGTAAAGCACACTCTCGAGTGTAATATTGCAATTACCGTATACAACTATTATATCAACTATATATTCACTATTGTCTGATCCAGAAGAACACATAACAGTTTGCTGGCCACTGCTACAGAGCTGCATGGTTACAGTATATCTTCCCTTCTTCTCTGGAATCCGGTCTCAAAGCAGACCAGAGGTAGAAAACTGTCATTCCCTGATGTCATCACTGGGGACACATGCATCAGGTAGGCACTGAGACGGACCGAAGAGGTCTGGCGTAGCATTGTGAAATCCATGATCTCGACCGTGGTTCGAAAAATGGTGATGATATCATCTAAGTTTTATTGTAACTAAGATATTGGATAGTAGGAAATTCATATTTTTTTAATGCCAGATGTAGCCACTATGTAGCCATCTATCTATCTATCTATCTATCTATCTATCTATCTATCTATCTATCTATCTGATTAGTCGTCAAATCCTTGAATCTCATCACACTGTAGTCATAGGCTGTGCAGCCCACGGAGAATGTATCATACAGTAGTCCTATTTAGCACATTATTAACCAAGGCGTCAGGCATTAAAAGTGCCATTAGAGCTGGCTGTGTGTGTGTGTGTGTGTGTGTGTGTGTGTGTGTGTGTGTGTGTGTGTGTGTGTGTGTGTGTGTGTGTGTGTGTGTCCATGCATGTGCGTGTGTGTGGTGTGTGTGTGTGTGTGTGTGTGTGCGTGCGTGCGTGCGTGTGTGTGTGTGTGTGTGTGTGTGTGTGTGTGTGTGTGTGTGTGTGTGTGTGTCCATGCATGTGCGTGTGTGTGGAGTGTGTGTGTGTGTGTGTGTGTGTGTGTGTGTGCGTGTGTGTGTGTGCGTGTGCGTGTGTGTGTGTGTGCATGTATTCTACGTTCCTTCCAGAGGTGTGAATGTTGATGGCTGGCAAGCAATGGGAGATCAAAGGCTTACACGAAACGCTTGTCGCCATGACAGCTGCCGTAACGTGGATTTCCACTTGATACTGTTAAGCACTGACAGGACTTCAGACTTCAGACGCATCCAGCCATACAGTAGATCTCCGCTCAATCAACAAGAATCTGCGGTTTGCTTTTGTACCACTAAGAGCCGCTTTGAATCACCTACAGTTGTCTTTTACAAAGCCCACTGTGGCTTGTTTTTTTTGTGTGTCAACAACCTATTTTCTTTTTCCAGTAAACGCACAATGTTCTCTTCTGTTTTCAAGTGGACAGAGGCCAGACAGAGCTGTTTTCACTGAGACCAGGGGGGTGTTTGACTTTAGCCCCGCTCCCGTGCCAAATTCAGAAGGACATTATATAACACCATATTTTGGCCAAAGTATTATTGCCATGCACCAGAGAGGCTGTTAAAGGGAAAGCTGTTTGAAATAGATCAACAATAATGATGTTAACTATTGGTCAGCAGAGATAATAATAATATTTTCTCAGATTTATATAGGCCTATAGCACTTTCTAAGTGTACCTAAAACACACTTTACATGGGGAGGGAGAAAACAAATAGAACTATACCTTATTAGGAAAAAAACACAATTACAAGTGTCAAGTGTCTCTAGAGTCCATAAAAACAGTGTTTCACACCATTCACAAACGCTATCGTGATCGTATACAAATGCTAATGTGACACGTCGATATTCCATGTCGCGGTGGTCATCTGCAAAACAATGAGGTGACGTGTGTGGTTTACCGTCTGGCTTTAAAACAAAGACAAAGCAACTCCTCTCCAGAGGAAGGCCTTTTCAACTGTCCCAGTGACAAATGCCAGTAATCAGGACAGAAACAGTACGGTGTACAGTGAGTGTCCATCGTGTACTTGTGAAATGAAGGACACACTGCCGTGGCACAGCGGGTCCATTTGGTTTCATTTTACGCTCTCAAGAGTTAAATTAAATCCTTGACAGTCAAACGTGCCAATGAAAAAAAACGAGAGAACTGTGATATAGTGACATCACAATATCATCACCCCTCCAGCTGTGAATGCGGCTTCAGTTCAGGTGTATCACCACCCACCAGGCAAACCAGGCATATAATGAACTGGTGGGCGTGTCCACATAAAAATGACATTTTAACAAATCCTGTATACTTTTTTGAAAAAGTATTCCTCTATAATAATAATACCTGATGATCATCGAAGGGGTCCGTGGCTCAAATGCAGAACAAATAATGGACCTTGATAGGAAAAGGGTTGAAAACCACATATCTCTGGGAGGTAGACTGTGTGAAGTACACATGGTGGGTTTGATACCGCGCCAGCCGGGGAGACGCAGAGTAGTTTAAAATAATGGGATGGTTGTCCATTCATTTAACCTTGTGATGGAGACAATAACAGCAGACCTTCCCGACCGTGACAACCCTGTATTTCAAATTGATAACATATCATGAGGACTGAGCCGGTGTCTTCATTCACATGTGGAGCCGTCAGCGTCGTTTGACTGTGATAAGCCCCAGAGAGTCTTTTTTAATTTACTCATTCTGCTTTAATTGAGTCATTCCACATTCATAGCACACTAATTGCTTTACTTAATCATCAACAGACACATGGCATTCTATTACTATTGTTCCTCTTTGCGTCAATAAACTGCAGGATTTCTTATATCTCATTCTCGCCTGCCTGCCTGCCTGCCTGTCTGTCTGTGACCTCTCTGGTCATGGTAACCTTACCCATATGGTTGGGTCTTTGATGTGTTGCCCAGATCCATGTGCCTGTGGGCTGTCATGGTGGTGCCTTGTGGTGTGCCGAACCTCTATTCTCTGCCACACACACACACACACACACACACACACACACACACACACACACACACACACACACACACACACACACACACACACACACACACACACACTAAGGCTGTCCCCAAACATTCAAGGTTCGAATGTTCGCTCGTTAGGGTTGGCACCACTCAAAAATCTAAATTACATAAGTTGAGTCTTTGCATATGCCTATATGGTCTTCGAGGCTAGGGCAAGTGCTACAGGCTAAGATGGAGCCTGAAGAGGTGGGTTCTGACTGCGGCAGAAGAGTGGGAGTGAGTCTGCAGCAGTTCTGATTGCAATGTGAAGTGTGTTCCATAGTTTTGGAGCCAGAGTGGAGAAGAGTTAGTTTAGGACGTGTGGAGCGTTGTACTGGCATCTTTTGTGAATGTTCTTCCAACTTCCCTGCGTTGGTTGAGCTGAGTGCGCAGGAGGGTTTGTACTGTAGGGTCTGATCAAACTCAGAAGATATGGGGATGCCACACCTTTGGTTGCTTTGAAGGCCAGCATCAGAGATTTGTACTCTGTGCGGGCAGCAACCGGGAGGCAATGGAGAAGGGAAGGGGTGAGACATGAGACTTTTGACTGGTTGAAGACCAAGCTGTCATAACCCGGCCCGTTGACAAATTGAGGAGGAAGCAGTAGCAGTGTTCAAAATATTAACTTAATAAGTTAATATATAAAGAATGCTTACAGGATGTATGAGATGTGGAAGTCAGTAAGATCAGTGGTGTCAGTGTGGATGTGTGGTTAATACGGTGAAGGTGTGTTGTAGTGTGCAAATCAAACAGTAAAGGGAAACAAACAGAAGGGTGCTGTCATCTGGAGAGGGACACCGAGAATGGATGACCTCTTTTATAGAGGTTCCAGGAGCACTGGCCAGGTGCTCCTAATGCACCTAATGAGGAGTCTCAAGTGGGCCGACGCCCACATGATCTGTGGGAGAAACACACACAGGGCAGTACACCATATACACAGCATAGGCCCTGTAGGCCAGGCCAAGGGGCCGCGCATTCTGGATCAATTGGAGAGGCTTAAGTGTGCATGCCGGTAGGCCAGTAAGGACAGAGAATAGTCAAGTGTAGAATTAAACATATTCTTTTTGCTGCAGCGATGCAATCTGAGAGCATGAGTTAGGGACCGCACCACACCGGCTCATGCCGAGCATGAAGGGCACCAGAGAGTCATCAGAGCAGGGGCTGCTCGGTAGCCCTCTCTCTGTAAGTGACGGATGAGCACATTCACTGCTGTTTTTATGGCTCCTATACAGCCATGCCTCCAGTTGAAATATGGGAAAGAATAAGCATGAAATATAATTCACATCAGGCATGGAGGTCACATCAAAATCTGCTTCAAATTTTATGGTGGTACAATTTCCTTACGCATTCAGGCCAGTGTGTGTGCATGCACGCACGTGCGTGTCCGTGCGCATGCATGCATGCGTGCGTGGGTGTGCGTGTTTGTGTGACAGAGAGAAAGAGGGTGCATGAGTGAATGTTGAGTGTGGAACAGTGGGATAGAGAATCAGTGGCAGACAGAGAGAGAGAGAGAGAGAGAGAGAGAGCGAGAGAGAGGGGGGTGGGGGTGAAGGGGAGATGAAATAAAAGTCAGGATGTGCTTGATGAATGGAAAAGCTTTCTCAATTGAAAGTGTCATTTTTGGAAGATTCATGGCGACACAGCGCTTCCAGCTGTTCAGCTCTGCTCGCTCGATTCCAGGCTTCTGCAGTGGATGGTGTCTGGTATACTGTATACTGTATACTGTATACTGTATACTGTATGTCATGGTTGAACTTCAGCCCACTGGCCTTGGTTTTCTCACAGAAATACGGCGAAATAGCACAGAATTGCAAATCCGTACATATACAATCCGTGACACTGAAATCCTCCCCATAGACAATGACGGAGGGGCGCTGTCTCTACCAAACTTGAGCCACGGGAGACACCACCGAGCGGCCGCGAGTTGACGTCTCGACCGTTGCGAAGTTCGGTATAGAGCCGACTCAGCCCCATCCGAGTTGTAACCCGATATGGACAGAATATTAAATAATGTCAAACCCGAACTCACCCAGCCCGAACTAGCCACGGTGAAATAGTACTTCCGTCCATAGTGAAAGCCACGCCTCCGCTGCGGTCAAAACAGTAGTGGTGTAATATATGGGATTTTCTAGGCGCATGTGTATGTACAGTATGTATGGAATTGCAATTCTGTGCTATTTCACAGGGAGACTGGGCAGCAACTGGCCAAATCCATAAAAATATGCAACTTGTTCTATCAACGTCAGTCGGATGTACGGGAGCTTTCCCCTATTTTTCATTCTCAAAATGTGTGATGTAAACACACCCGGGCTGTTGTGAGTATAGCAGCTCACATTGTTGTTGATATTATCAACTTCCTAAACTCTTCCTCCCATTTTTATGTAATTGTTAATGTTGTTAATATCGTTTTTGTTATATTTTTGTCATCTCAAAAGCTTTTGGTTTTATTTTAGTTTTAGTCGACTATATTAATACTATAAGATACTATAAGATTTTAGACGATTTACAAGCTCATGAGTGAGCTTTAGCTCAGCTATTTTCAGAGTGCAACACCCGAGCACAACAAAAAATGACTTGTCTTTTAGTTCTACTGGATCCACTAGTCCCTCCCTAACATAATAGCCTAGATTTTATTTGTTGACGAAACTGTTAGTCTTAGTTTTAGTCATCATAGCTCAGTTTTTATTTAGTTTTTGTCAGCGAAAAAAGATAGTCGACGGACATTTCTCGTCAAAGTAAACTGTTTTGTTGTACAATAGGATTTAAATATTGATGACCATTTCACACCTGACATAAAGATTTGTTGCTTACAAATGCAAGGCAAATAACACACATGAAATTATGTTTGAAATACAAAATACAAAAAAATCTTTCTGTGAAATATCCTGCAAGATATACAGTACGTGTAGCTACTGTGACAGATGACAAAACTATTTTACGAGAGCTGTGTGTGTGATCCATTACACCGTGCTTATGTGGTCGGACCAGATTTTATATTCTAATAGCACTTTGTCCCCTGTACCCTTTGTACTGAATTAATTTATGTTAATATGTATGCTAATGGTCACTGTAACCTATGTGTGCATGCATGGGTATGGGTAATGTGTGTGAGGTGGAGTCAGTGTGTGTGTGCGCGTGCGTGTGTGTGCGTGCGTGAGTGAAAGAGAGAATTGATCAGATGGATATATTGCTCCCCATGAGGGTTGTCAGAACAGCCATATTATGTAGATGAGTGGGTTAAAGGTAGTTGGATGCGTCCCGGCATGCATGCCATTATATGTGTTAATGGCCTCTGAGGGATGTAATGTTAGGATGTTGCAGTGTGATGCAGTTCATATCACAGCACACTATTCTTAGTCCAGTTGTGGAAAAATACTCACATTTTTTGAGGGGCGCTAGGCTAGCCCCTCCTATGTGCAGCTTTTAGGGTCGACTGTGGGAACAAAAACATTGAAGACAAAAGTGTGTAAACACAAACATTGAAGACAAAAGTGTGTAAACACAAAAATTGAAGACGAAAGTGTGTAAACACAAACATTGAAGACAAAAGTGTGTAAACACAAACATTGAAGACAAAGGTGAAGACGCAAATTGTGATTGGCCAGAATGAGATGATGTATGATGACGTATGATGATAACGGGTGTGATCTTTTTTTAATTAAAACTATTTATACTCAATACTGCAATATAGTAATACTTCAGGCTGGAATTTAAAATGTACTTGAGTAAAAAGTTTTAAAAAGTATTGGCATCGAAAAGTACTGAGCAGAATTACTCATTTCCTGTATAAAAATGTTTTTAAAATAGCATTTTCAAATGGTCTAATTGTTTAATTGGCTGAAGTGATTAATGTATGTTTTGTATAATAATCAAAATCTACAAAGTAACTTTTAAATAATAAATGTAGTGGGAAAACTTCAATATTTGCCTCTGATATGTAGTGTAGTAGTAGAACAAAATGTACTGGCAAAACCTCAAAATTGTACTTGTGTCCATGGACACTTTGAAATATCTAAAAACACATATTACCCACATACAAACCCCATGAAAGTGTTTCTTTTCTCCCAAACACCATTAAAATAAGATCTGGCTCCAAAAGGGGTGAAGTGTCCCTTTAAGTAAATGTTGCCCCACCACTGTCTGAGTCACCGTTAAAGGATATAGTTCACGCAAACACTGACGTATTTTCTCTCAGTTGCACACCCCATGAAGCCTTGAATGAATTAATGGAGATGTTGTTTTGGTCGCATTCCTAAGTTCTGTTGGCTTATGAATTGGATGACCTTGTCATCGGTCAGCAGGAGGCTCTTTGAGTCTCCTGCATCAAATTATTGGCTTAAGATTAGGAATGTGAGAAAAACCAAAAGAAAATCTCCATGGATTCAAGGCTTCATGGGGGTGTGTATTTGATCAACAATAAGTCTTTTTTTTGGGGGTGAACTAGTACGCTCCTTTAACAAGCTGTCAAAAATCTATGTCTTTATTTGACTCTTGTTTCACTCTGTTTTCTGATTCTCCTATTTTTCCTTCATCTTCAATTCTCTCTTCAACTCTTTTACAGGCCTTTCAATCTCTCTCTCTCTCTCTCTCTCTCTCTCTCTCTCTCTCTCTCTCTCTCTCTACGACACCGACGTACGGCAAATATATGAAACCAAGCCTCTGTTTGCACAGTTGTCATTAAGTAGACTCAAACATCCATCCACATCACGTGAAACCAAAATACAGACGCAATGGCTCAATTACACCGCGGTTCGTCCTATTATGCAATTACGGCAGTGGCAGCACTGCAGCATTATATACGGCAACCTGTACCTGTGAAGATGAGACGCTGAAAGCCATTACCCCAATTATCCTATTATCTTCAATGATGGGGTCATTATGAGACATCAGTATACCCGTGTGGCTACACAGAGCTGCTTCTTGACTTGTTTTGATGGTCTGTGTATACACAGTAAAATCATCAGTGTTTTGGATCCAAAAGTACTATATCTTTGTACACGTAAATTAACACTCTTTTTTTCAGTGTAGCTGTTCGTTTTCTGAAATGTCTTGCTCACGGACTATGTGTCAGTATCATGTCAGTGTCATGGTCAGTACTGCACGTATCATGGTCAGTATCATGTCAGTATCATGTCACTGACATATAGTCAATATCATCATGTCAGTAACGATACTGACATGATGGTCAGTGTCATGTCAGTATCACGGTCAGTATCATAGTCCATATCATGTAAGTATATCATGTTAGTATCATGGTCAGTGTCATGTCAGTATCATGGTCAGTACTCAGTATATATCATGTCATTATCATGGTCAGTACTCAGTATATATCATGTCATTATCATGGTCAGTATTGTATGCTGACCATGGGCCACATGGGGCCATGTACAGCATCTCTAGCCTGATGCTACATGGTGTCACATGATGAGGAGGCTGTCTGTCACAGACCTGTTTCAGCAGGTTGTGTCAGTGTGGTGTCTCCATTTGGGAGTCGTTCATGTCCGTCTGAGCAAAGCCCTCATATTGAATGGCAGAGCAAATAGAGTTGTTAGCGCGGGGTCGGGACCTCTTGCTTGACATGCGAGCAGACTGTGCATGTGTAGCTGTGCACTGTGTGGGCACACATTGCGTGCGTGTACTGAATGTGTGAGTGTGAGCGTGTGCGTGTGTGTGACACAAGGAAGTACCGCAGGTCAGACTCCTAACCGTCCAGTGATAGGTTGTTTATTGAGGCCTCTCCCGTGTCTCTATTTCTCCTCAGATGCCCTGCTCCAAATACCCTGCTAATGAGATCTATGTCTGGCAGCGGGTCTAATGGAAGAATGGTGTCATACGCACAGCACAACACGGAGGCCGCTCGCTTTTCCACCAAAATAACGTATGGTTCTGCATGCATTTTACTGCATGGGTACGGTCAAACAATTATTTTAACGTCTCACACTCTGACAAAGTCCTACTTCCATCCTGAGCACAATGACTCTGTAACGGCCACACAGGTGTGACTAACGGGATGTCTGACTTATGGTCAGTCCCCCAATGTCTCACCGTCCCCTCCTCTCACTTCCCCTCCTGCTCTGCTTCTACACCCCTCGAGACCCACCCACCCACCTCCACCCGCCCCGATCAACGCCCCCGGTGGTGAAGATGGACATCTTCACGCACGGCCACTGTTGTTTACACAGTCTAAAAATAAGAGGTTAGGCCCCAAATGTCGCACGGGGCACGACAGTGGCTTGGCCTTGTATAATGTGCCTATGTGGGTGTAGACTAGATAGCCTTTGCATTCGTGTTATAGGCCGGGGATATACGCCACACTGGATAAAACACACATGCACGCTCATTTATCTGCATGTCTCATCAGTTAGTAGCGATATGCACTGAGGACATACGCAGGTGTGCTAATAATTTCCCATGAGTCGGGGTGTCACTTTTTTCCACAAACCACCCACCCCCACCCCCTCCCCCCTTCACCTCCTTCTCCACCCCTGTGACTGGTGGTAAAGCAGAGAAGGCTATTCTTAGCCTCGGTGTCAAGCCTGTCTCCAGGGAGCGGTCAAAGGGTCTCTCTTACACCGCTGACTCCATCAGAAGTGCAGATACACACGCACGCACGCACGCACGCACGCACGCACGCACGCACACACACACACACACACACACACAGTGCAGAGAGAAAAAAGTGTGGTGTACTACAATACATACAATTTCTATAGCACTATTCAAGGTACCCAACGTCGCTTGTATACTACCTGCCTGTGCGTGTGCCTGTGTATGTGGTGCGTGCTTACATGTATGTGTGTGTATTATGATAAAGAGAGAGGAGATTCTGCAAGTGTGTGCATATGGTGCATGTGGTGGATTTGTGCATGGAAGCAGAGAGAGAGAGAGAGAGAGAGAGAGAGAGAGAGAGAGAAGGGGTGGCTTCTAGAGATGTCTCAATCTGATCTTTATAAAGCAATGGTTATCAGCAGTGAAAGACCCCCCCCCCCTTCTTGACTCATGTGGTGAAATTACAACTGAAATCTCAACTGAAATCTCAATTAATGGAGTGGTATGCATATGGATTGCGACTGTGATACATTGGGCCCATTGCAGACATTGCATATGCAGCGCGCCATGTGTTGTCGCTGTATCACTTGCATGTATGTTTTTCCACAGACAGAGTCAACGTTGCGTAATTGCAGAGTTCATGTTGCATTACAGAGCAGTGTGTTGGGTCTCAAATGCAATATCTGTACAGTTTGCTCAGATTGGCTATGGCATCATTTTCTAAATGGTTACCGTGTCACTGATAATATTCTTGCTTTAGGACATGAAATGAATATCCCCAAACATTTGTGGTTTGTTTAAATTTGTGTGTGCCAAATCAATTGTTGAATGGAGGTCTGGATATTTATCTGTTTTGCCATGCAGGGAAAACAGACCAGCTAGTCAGACTAGAGTACTACTACAGGAGAACAACAGCAGATCACGTTTCCCCGTAGTTTCAGCTTGCAGCGGTAATTATGATTGTATGCTGGTGTGTGTGTGTGTGTGTGTGTGTGTGTGTGTGTGTGTGTGTGTGTGTGTATGTGCGCGCGCATGCGTGTGTGTGTGTGTGTGTGTGTGTGTGTGTGTGTGTGTGTGTGTCTGTGGGTGTGCTCATGAGTGCGCAAACCAACCCAACCCCACCCTCTGTTGTCAATTTAGTTATAGAGCTTCACACTCAAACCTGTCCCCAGCTGACTTTTTCCTCAGTTACCCATTAAGACGAGAGCTGATGCTATCAGCCTGCATGGCTCGGCGCTGGCGGTAACTCTACCTTCTCCTCGACTCTGCTTAATAGTAGTAACCCTATCCCGCTTTTAGACAGGATGTGTGTGTGCGGCTTTAATCCACTTTCTATGACAAATGTATTGCTCCCACCACGCGCTATACGTGAGAACAAGCCTGCGTGTGTTATAGTTAGTGGAGGTATCAGTGCCCGGCTGCCTGGCAGGGTGGCAGTTTGCGGGTGTGTGCATCTGTCTGTATCGGTGGTGCCGCCGCCTCTCATGTAAATCCTCATGTAAGAGCCTGGAGCACGTAGGGCAGCATAACAAGGGCCTATTCCCTTACAGACCACACGTAAGACAGGCACCCGACTGAAAGCCTCCGAGAGGAGAGGAAATCCCTCCGATGTGTCTCCGTGTGCTTCTCAGAGGGAGAGAGAGAGCGAGAGAGATGGTGAATGGAGAAGAGTAGGTGGGGAGCACGGTGTGGTCTTTTATGCAGCTGTTCTGACCGCGGCCATGTTGCAGCACGTTACACTGTGCCTGCCCACCCACTCGCCTACACACACACACACACACACACACACACACACACACACACACACACTATCACATGCAGATATATGCCCCCGCACATACATTCTACCGTACGTACTCAAGCTTAAAAGAAATGTGGTTATACTGTATACTCTCAAACGACTGTTTACAAAAAAGATTTTGGTCTATTGTGCAGTTTCATTAGAGCCGACTTGTGGTTGAAAATACTGGAAGGGGTCACATATTGTTGAGCACAATTTGTAAAGGGTTGGTGAATTGGACAGGATCGATGGCTGGATGTTGTTGAAAGCGTTGGCCCATTCGTGTTTTGAGGGTGTTCTTGACGCGCAACCAGAGGATAGCATGGTCGAATAGCCTACAAGGCGCATTGGTCTTTCCGTCCGCTGCAAGTCTAGAAATCTCTCTTGTTAGGAAACATGCCAATGGGGATTTTAAGTATCTTATTAGAATATTACTGTATAAGGATAACTACTACTTAAATAACAGGAAACAAAGCAAACAAAGCAAAGCAAAACAAAGAGTAGAGAAATGGAGGGGCCTAATGGAACAAATGTATTGAAGCAGTTGACATAATGGACCAAATTGGAGAGTTGCGGTTTATACAGTAGAAAGTGGCCACAACACAAGTAATAATTGTCACACAATCACACAGTCCTGTGTGAACAACAGTTGGAAATGGAAAATCGTGGGGGATTTTGGGGGCGGATACATGTGTTTGGAGGGTAGCTATGTAAATGTGTGTTTAATTTGTATTTATTTTTCATTACTTTCCATACTTTTTCTGTTCTTTCTTTAATTTGTCACAATGGTGCCTCACACTATGAAAAATAAGGTTACATAAAGAAATAAATTGACATTTGTTGGATAGCGCCTGTCTAGCAGTTTCAGCACATAATAGTGAGTAGCTTGAGGTCTGCAGTCAGTGGTCTCTGTAGCCCATCCAGCTCCAGCACTCTTTCTGCTGGTTAATGGCCTCCCCTGAGCCAGCTCCTGTTTTACTACCCCGGCCAGTGGGACGGAAGGGAGGAAGGGGGAGAATGATAGCACCTGGGGGAAAAGGAAGTTCCAACAAAAAAAAAGAAAAAGAAAAAAGTAGAGGGCTGGCGGAGGAAGAAGAAGGAGGGAGGGAGGGACGGAGAGGATGAAAGAGAGATGGAGACGAGGGAGAGAGGGGAAGAGAGCCAAGCGGACAGCGGTAAAGAGGTAGAAGAAAGGGGACAGAGAGTGGTGTGAGACGTGGTGTACGGTGACTAGGGGGGCCCCGTGGAGCCATGCTGGCTCCTGCTGACGGATGGACTGGTCAGGAGGACGCATGCATGTGACAAAACTGTTTAACTGGACACTTACGTCCGATGTACACTTCTTTTGCACGACGGTGTCGCACGTGCCGAAAATGCCGATCTACGAGCTCACAGCGGTTCATGCTGCCGCCTGCTGTTCGCTTGTAGATCGGATATGTTTGATGTGCGACGCCGTTGTACGACGGAGAATAAATGAAGCGATAGCCTGCTCACATAGCAGAGCACAGAGCCAGCAGTCTGCATCCCCGTTGACGAGTACTAAATATTATGTCCCCAGACTTCCTACAGTGAATACCAAAGCCTAACCTCGAACACAACACCCATAATCATGTTGTGGAATGTAACCTGTGAATGTGGCGACCTTTTGAAAATGTGTTTTGTTTTTTACTCAGACTTCAATCACCAGTCATGGTTTTCTCACAAACACACTAGACTTACACAGTTTTGTACTGTAGCTGCTAGCATACAATTTTGTATCTGAAGTGTTATTAGCCTATGCTATACTGTACGTTTCAGAGGGCAGAATTCTCTCTCCAGAAGTAAAAATGACAATGTGCATGCGTGTTTACTTAGTTTACTGTAGCGAGCGACCGTGTTACCTTGCTGTCTGAGTGCTCCTAAGAATGCAGTTCCATCCTAAAAGTTCAGGGTCAAGTTCACCTGCATTAACCACTTAGAGCGGAGTTCCTCAGGGCTCTACACTTGTGTCATTTCTGTGGTCTGTTAAGGACACTTTATTGTGGGGAAAGCTTTTGCTGAAAATAGCTTCTGCTATTTTCTGCGAAAGTCACTCTGGATTAAGATTACGAGCTAAATGCCTTCATTGTAAAATTGTAAATTCAGTGCTGTGCTACAGTATGGAACAATATTTCCCTTGACATGAAACGAGACATGATAATCAAACCAATATCTATCAGGTCAGACTCAGTAGGCCTATAGCCTATACACTTGTAACATTTTTATCTAATTAAAAATAAGGCATTCAACTGCAAGATATTCGACCATGGCATTTTATGTGAATCACCTCTTACAGTAGGTCCAGTCTCTCTGCCATCATTAGCACATGGATTGCCCATTTCAGCTTGACCTACACTATACTATTGAATGAGTAAACGTGACACTGTGTGACAGCAGCCTTCTACCGAGTCAGGGTCTGTGAACTGAAGTGCACAGTGCAAGAGAGAGGCATAACTTGAAGTGTAGTATTGCAGTCTGCAGACAGATGGTTCTGTGATCTCGCAAGGCCAGATGCTGTGCAAGGTTACAGGGGTCCAGGGCCATGGGAACTCTCAAGGTAAATTAGTATAATTAGCTTTTAAAAGTTTTATTTGAACCTTCATTTTCCACATTTCAAATTAATTTAATATTTTAATATGGGCTCGAACATATACGTAGAAAGCTGTTTGACAATCATTGTTGCATGACTCCCATTATCATTTGGTATCACATTTTGTGAATATTGGGCCAAAAAGAAAATGAAAGTTTTCACATTTGTGGCTACAGACACAGATACAGCTTTATTGTCACATCACAGTTTTACAGGTAAAAACGTGGGTGAAATTGATTTTTGTACGTAGTTCCCATCAGGGAAGAGAGGGGGGAGGGTATAGCAGATCAAGGCAGGAAAAGACAGATACCGTATAGTTTGAGCGCTTTTACCACAAAATGTACATGTAAAGGGCTTTCTTCTGTGTGGGTCTTGATATTTACAAGCTTTTGCTACAAACGGTACAACCAAATGGTCTCTCTTATTTTATTACAATAGCCTACAGTACAGTAGTTGCACAGACAGACAGACAGACAGACAGACAGACGAGAGAAGAGAGAGAGAAGACAGAGAAAGAGTTATAGGGCAGAGAGATGAGCGACCACATCAAACCACCCTCTCTCTGTGGTTATATATAGAAGCCTGCCCAGCAGCTAAAGGTGAACGAGCTGTAAGCAAATCCAAGACTACAGCATGCGGTAGGCCTACGTGACCTGCTTTCACACTCATCTCCCCGCCGCCTCTGCCTTTCTTTACTTCGGCTCGATGGTTCTTTCCACTGTTACTGTATCTCAGCCGTCTTTAATCAAACAGCTAGAACTATTTCTGGCACCGCTGTGCTACTATACGTATAAATCAGGCTTTCGTTTGCACTGGCAGTGTGTATAATTAGAAGGGGAAAACAAATGCGACGCATTGTGCAGCTTGAGAGTTGAGTCCAAATCCTGCCAGTTTTTACCTGTTATTTTGTTATGTGGGCTTGAAAAGGAATCCTCACA
>NC_137865.1:31297747-31352747 GCF_963924005.1 Protomyctophum bolini
TACGTGCATGCATGTGCGTGTGCATGCGCGTGAGAAAAATCACCATTACACCACTGGTGACGGTCCATTGTGTCAATCTACTAAAGTAGCCTAGGTGTCTGCAGTAGTCTGAGCTAAAGAGTTGGAAACAGTGTTGGTATTGGAGGCTGATAATGGATTCATATGAACTAATTAAATTACAGAGGTGACGTTTGCAAGGTAAATGCATATGACAACATTATGCAAGTAAATAGAATACAATGGGTTAATAAATGGGCCCAGGTAATTTCAATTAGCTCACGAGCACGTGCCCTGCTAGTTAAAAATCCACAGCACATCCCTGCTTAAATAAAGAGCCGTTTCCTTTTACAAAACAGCATGGCGTGAAGATTGGATGCAGCTTAGTTATATAAGCTCAAAGGTTTTGCCATCACAAAAATCTCTCAAAATATGGGTTCACTGTAGGATGGCAGTTTGGTTCCTCATGCGGTATGCACTCCTGTCAGCCTGCATCACCACGCTCGTTTCTCTCTTCACGTCTCCATTTACCACGGAGCAGGTATTTAAAGGTCATTGGTAATGTGTGCAACTGTACAGCTCTCTATCTAATGGAGGTCAGAGAAATGTCACCGATCTGAAATGGCTGCATGCTGCCATACTTGATTACGGTGAAGGGGTGGGTTTGTTAAGCCCGAGTTATACTTAGTTGCACGCACACCGAGAACAGGGGATCTACAAGCTCACAGCGCGTCGCAGTGCAATGCGTTGTGAGCTTGCGAATCCTGTTGGTGTGCGTCACTGCCGGCACGCAACCAAGTAACAAACCCTGCGTTCCCCTGACTTCTCGTGAGAGCGAGAGATTGCATTCATTCATTCAAGAGAGAGCAATCATATTAATTGGGAAAACCTTTGGTTCTCCGTTAAGGCTCCTCTCATTGACTTTAAATGAAAATACTCGCCTTGACTGCTCAAGAGTTTTACCCGTTTGGGTAATTAAACTCAGTATATGCAGCTTGTAAACAGTTTCCCTTGTTCTGCACTGCCCTTGTGTCGTTATGCCACTAATCACATCTCAGGCCAAAATTGTTTGCCGACCTCACGAGCAGTGCGCTAATGTATAGTGACACATAATTATCTCCAAAGACTCTTTTATACAGACTCGTAGCTGTTCTTTAGTCCAAGTTTAATGGGACTCCAAACTCTTGGGGTAGGGGGGGGGGGGGGGGAATTGTCTTTTAATCTGTAATTTTAATTCGATTTAAATTAGATTTAGCTGATGGAGGAGGTCGGGCCATGCTTCATTTCAACCATTCATCATCCACTTTATTCCATTTCAATAATAGAAGAAATCAATTTAATAACAGTCTAATTATTGAAAGTCAAGACAGACAGCGGAAGCCTTAGTACAGAGGGGCTTTGTAAAAGCACTTTAGTACACACACACACACACACACACACACACACACACACACACACACACACACACACACACACACACACACACACACACACACACACACTCACACACACACAGACAGACACACAGACACGCACGCACGCACACACGTGCGCGCCTGCATGCACTACCCCCTCCCAGCGGTGAGGCAGGCACAAGCAGTTCCACTCCGTTTGGGGTAGAAAACACAGAAATTAAACGCTGCGTGCTTGTGGTTTTTAATTTAGCATGCTGTCCAATAGTCCTCAGATAACTTTGAGGCCCTCAGCTATGGCGCAGCACGAGACAGCAACCAGAAGAGCAAACCATTTCCAAAACCAAATGCCCTTTACACAGACATTTGCTCACAGTACACTTCACTGAGCCCATTGTACACCTGAAAGTAGTAACTAAACTAATCATTGTATGTTTTAATAAGTCATTTGAGGGTCTTATTCGGAAGATATAATGGAGCTATTGATGGTGCATTAAATCAGCTCTCTGTCTGGGGCATGTGATGACAGTACTTCTGGGTTGTACATGTCCATGAACAGTATGAAAAGGCAGGGCAATGGAGGGTAGGGGAAAATAACTGTCATTAATACTGTAATACATCATTGTGGTTCTGTATGGAGACAGGAGGCCTTTCTTTGTTTCACCAGTTTCAATTGAAACAGGCCTCCAAGTCCTGGCTGACTGTCAGACGTCAGTCAACCCCCGGCCTCCCCGCCACCACCCCCCCCCCCCCCACCCCCACCCTTAGCCATCTCTCTCTCTCACTCACTCGCTGCCTTACTCTCTCCCACATTAAGTTACACCTATTTCCTGTTAATAACCTGGGTCGAAAGTAGACAGTTGGATATAGAGCAATTTATATCTAAACTGAATGATGGATACAATGTATGTAACCTAGATACCTCCCAAAACAAACTGGTCAGGCTCCTACTTGGCCTCACCCCCCGAACCCACCTCACCCCTGCCCACTTTGACAGGCTGGAATGGCTTAGGGTCGACGACAGAGTACAGCATCTTGCAATGGGTCTGGTCCACAAGATTCGATACACCACCAAGATACCCATGTACCTGTCTAAATACTTCCTTAACACAATTTCTACATTGGACGCCTCAGGCTGCCTTAAGGATTCGAACCGAGAGGTGCCTTGAACGTCGGTGGAAGTCCTAGCGCATCCTCAATGATACGGGGCGAGATAAGAATATTCAGAATTTTTCCTATTATTTTTTTTGTCCATTCGCCTTTCACTTGCCGTATGCTAACGCTCTGGGCAATTATTAGTTTGCCGTTGACTCACATGTTAGCGCGGCGGAAAGAATGACTCGTATCTCCTAATCCAGGGCGCTCTCCGTGGTGATGAATGGATCGATATGCTGGCGCTCCTTCAAAACCGCTCTCAAAGGGCACCTACGGACGGCTCCAATTCGAATGAGGAGAGGTGTTGCACACGATATTGAACAGCCAAAACTATTTGTATCAACACGCCTGTATCAACAGAATAATTATGTCACATGTCCTCATATTTGGTCTTGAAATGGGCCTCCAGATTCCTAAGGCCGCCCCTGTGGAGACAAATCTTTCGACACATCATGATATCATAATGTTATTGCAAAAACAATAATGCTAATTATATGAGCCTGTATCTCCCGCAGCACCAATGTCAGTAAGACATACTTCATTTCTGTAATTTCATGTGGTGTACGTGTAATCTGCAAAGTGTGATTGTTAATTCCTTTATGTGTGTATCAGCAGCAGTCAATCAAATTGTGGTTGCCGCGCCCGGCAGCCGTCGAAAAGTAGAGTTCTCAACAGGCATGAAAATTAAGGACCTGGGCCCTCATCAAACCCTGTATTCTCAAGAGAATGTCCCCGCTACCAGCCTTAGATCTCCATATACTGTATGTAGCTGACCTGTTCGGACATTCCCTATGTTGATCTGACCTCATCAAACCCTGTACACTCAAGACATGCTCCTTATATGGCCAGTACAGAATTCATTCCATGTTGATCTGACCCCCCATGCCAAAGCGCCAGCATTCACCCAGCCAGCAGTCTGCCGTCAACAAGGCGGATACATGCACGCTTACTCGTTGTAGTGTACTAAAAGTACAATATTTGCCTCTGAGATGTAGAAGTCCAATTATTGATACAAAAATACTTTCACATCCAGCATACAAGACAACACTTTATTACGCTGTATTAGTTTTGGTGCATGTGTTGGTCTGCACTCTAAAGTCTGTCAAAGGGGCTGTTGTTGAATTAGTTGACCCTCAATGTAGTCCTAAGACTGTCCCTCTAGTCTAGTCTAACTAAGGGTGGTGAGTGATGATGGTAGTCTACAGATGAGTCTAGTCTAACTAAGGGTGGTGAGTGATGATGGTAGTCTACAGATGAGTCTAGTCTAACTAAGGGTGGTGAGTGATGATGGTAGTCTACAGATGAGTCTAGTCTAACTAAGGGTGGTGAGTGATGATGGTAGTCTACAGATGAGTCTAGTCTAACTAAGGGTGGTGACTGAAAAAATATATGTCACTTGTTTTGAAATTACTTCTTTGCACTGTAAAGAAAATCAATAAACATATGTTTTTTTAAAAAAGGAAAAAAGTGGTGACTGATGATGGTAGTCTAGTCTAACTAAGGGTGGTGACTGATGATGGTATAGTCTAGTCTAACTAAGGGTGGTGACTGATGATGGTATAGTCTAGTCTAACTAAGGGTGGTGACTGAGAGATGATGGTAGCCTACAGATGAGTCGCATGGAATGCTGATAAAAGATGACACCAGGCAGTATCACACCACAAGTTCTCAAGTGCATTCACACATACAGCATTGGACACATGATGACGTGACCAGACTATATGAGAAATGGGAGACCAGAATGATTAAAGAAATAGAAGTATCTATCATTGTGAATGTGCACCTATATGATAAAGCAGTTGATAGCCATGGCGTTAAGTGTATCAGACTCAGTTACGCAGATTAGATTGAATCAACAAATTACTGGTCAAGCAGCTGATAAATGTCAGTCCTAATCATATAATCATAACAGCCAGGGGCTACATAAAGACTGACTTAAGATTCTGAACTAAGTGGATATTAATGTCCCCCTCCACTACAAAAAAGGAAACAAAGTTTTATCTACAGTTAACTCCTCTTGGAGGCATGCCTTTGACTATACAGATTGTAATATGAGGAACGTGTCACAAGTGTATCCTTCCAGTGGTGTGTGATGCCACCAATCCCATGAACCTATTGTGGACTAAAATGAAAATGAGCCACTTTAATGAAACCTGAAAGCACATTGGTGGTGGCAGAGGCATTTGAATATTCATAGATGAAGAATTTCTCAATGAGGGAGAAATACAGTAGACCGATGAGAATATAATGTGCTGTCAATTAAGCCCTCTTTCAGACCTTAATTATTATGGTGTAGCTCTACTAGCTGTCTATAAGAGAGTTGGTCAGTGTGTCTCCAGAGCTAATCACACAAACAGCTGGAATGATCAGTGCTAGCCTGGCATGGCCAGACTAATATGGAGATTTTTCTTTTTTTCCCGGTGGCAGATTCGTCTGGTTTCCACTCCAGGCTAGATCAGCGCCACATTTTCACCCCAGATTTTAGGATCAATATACCATTGCTGTCGGTCAGACACCTCCCATCTCCATATTCTACCTTTATTTATGTGTGTTCTGTGTTGTTTGTTCAGACAGACAGACAGACAGACAGACAGACAGACAGACAGACAGACAGACAGACAGACACGCTTGCCTGTCTGCTACGCACGCATGCACGCACGCACGCACGCACACAAACACACACATGCGCCCGCATGTGCACACGCACACTGTGGAGTGAAAGCTAGCTCTTCTGGCAGAGATAACAAAAAGAAAATCTTATATATGCACACATATGCTTAATTATCCTACTCAGTATGGGGTGTTGCGGTTTCTGTAATTATCTATTCAGGCATAAAATATACCGACTCACATGAGAAATATTGATTCCAGCTGTGTGGGATTTTAATGTTGCGCGCGCGCGCGCGCGTGTGTGTGTGTGTGTGTGTGTGTGTGTGTGTGCGTATGTGTGTGTGTTTGCACGTGTGTGTGTGTGTGTGTGTGTGTGTGTGTGTGTGTGTGTGCTTGTGTGTGTGCACACACCTTTTTGTCGGTCTCTTGAGGGGAGTGTTTGTGTGTAATTCATCAAGGTTGTCTGGTTCTTGGATCCCAATCAGAACGTTTAAAGCACAATCGTGGACAGCATAGTGTTATGGTACCAGGAATGCAGAACCCAATTGCAGAGACAAAAGCAGAAAATGTATCAAATTAACTTATTTATTAAGGCAGAAAATAGTTTACAACAAAAATAGGGAAATGCAAGGAGTAAACTAGGAATTCCAAAAAATGCAAAACTTCAGGAACAAAATGCTAAATGCCAAAAAATGAAAATACTTTCAATAGCATAATGCATAAACCAGAAGTCCAAAAGTTATAAGCTATGCAAAACACAAATACCTCTTAGAAGCCCAAAAACACACATGAGGAGTCCAAGGCAGAACACTGGAACAGGGAAGTATGTACTGACAGTTTGTGTGTGCAAAGAGTCCAGTATTTATAGGTAGCAGGATAATGGCAAAGGGTTCACAGGTGTGTAATGGGAAGCACTGCAGGGCTGATGAGAGTTGGAGACAGGGAGTGTGAGGGAATGGAATGAGGGAGTGGCCAGGGAGGAGACATGGTCTGTGGAGTGACAGACCATGACAATAGTTGCAGATAATGAGCTTGTTCTTCACCTGGGATATCACAGATCCCATCGAATAGAAGCAAAACACATTTCTTACATGTTTTGGGCCTATAGTGGAGACATCCAAGGCCCCCACAGCCACCAATAGCGTATTATAAGTATTAAGTATTATAAGTGATGGTGTGTATCTTTTTTTTGTTGACCGACTGGTTGCTGAAGGATTTCAACAGATCTGACTGATCCTTCCCATCGCGTTCCCTGGCTGGTGTCGTCTTGACTATATCGATTGGTTAATTGCCATCAGGAGTTGACCGTATTGACAATCTGTCCGCTTCCTCGCTGGCGTTTGACGGCGGTCGGTGTGACCTTGGTAGTACGAGCTGAACTCGGTAATGACATGATGGATTCCTATATCTATACGCGCGAGCGGTCGCAACGCATATACCGTACTCAAATATTACAAAGTAATAATAACAATTGGACATTTTCAGAAATGTTCTAAAATAGTGAATCACTACATTTGAAATAGGGCTTAAGTGGTTAATTGCAACCGTAGGTCACATTTACTATGAAAAGCTGCCTCCATATATGGTCATTGGTCACTCCTCGTGAAGATCACAACACTACCATACATGGAGAAGACATGGATCATCACCTAGATCTGCATATATGGAGCCGGCCAGCAACTCTACATCTCAATGGCCAGTACAGATTTCATTCCATATGTTGATCTGACCGCTCCATGCCAAAGCGCCAGTGCTCGCCCAGCAATCTGCCGTCACCCAGGTGGATGTGTGCACCCTCGTCCCTCAGGGCGTCTTACTGGTCTTACTGGTTTATTATGTAATAATATATTTTTGTACACTTTTTGTTATTTTGTTCTTATTTACTGTCCAGCACTGCAGGGCCGCCATGCAGTGTTCATGTTGACATGGCATGCTGCGAATGTCAAAAGATTGAGAAAGAAAGTTGGCGAGTGTGTCTCTAAATCACGTTTCAATTTTTACTCATGCATGTTACTCACTACTGACTCACTATACATGATGAGTGTTGCTGGTGGCTGTTTGGAAATTTGTCACAACTCGATGTATGACACAATAACAATAGCACACACACAGTTACACAGACACGTATACATGCACTCGTGTACGTACGCACGTAGACACACGCACGCACGCACGCACGCACGCACACACACACACACACACACACACACACACACACACACACACACACACACACACACACACACACACACACACACACACACACACACACACACACACGACGAACTTCCACATGGGCACACACAAATTCCATAACAATTTCACACAGTGTGGTCCACATGTGTTTTTGCTTCATGAATGTGAACGTAGATGAACAAATAAGCCAGTATGGGGGAAAAAGCTGCCTCAGAGGTGGCCTTGTGGGTCCTGTGTGTGTAGTTTTGGATGTGCATACAGTGCACTGTAGGTGCTGTGCAGTATATGTGGCTGTTCCACTGCCGCACGTTGGTGACAGTGTGTGCTGATGGAAACCACATGCCACTCACATTATTGTATGCGGTCGTGGTCGCGCGCGTGTGTGTGTTTGTGTGTGTGTGTGCGTGTGCATGTGCGTTTGTGTGTCTGTCTCCGTGTTTAACTGTGTGGGAAACTTTGCGTGTTGGCTCTCTTTCGGTCAGAGTCCAAACCGGGCGGGTTGCGGTGCAGCGACCAGAGGAGGGACGTCTCTCCCTATAATGGAGCCTGACAGATAACAGTGTGCTGGAAATTAATTCCACTGGATGACATGTGTCTCTGCATTAGTGCACATCAGAGATGCGCCCGTCGTGTATCAGTGTGTTTCCTGAATGAGCGGATACAGAAAACAGGCCACATCATGAAGTCATGTGTTGGACCGTGGAAAAGGAAAGAGTTGGAGCTCCACGGGAATATTCTGAATGGTTACTAAGGCAGCCTGTTTCTGCTGTATACGATACATACGAGAGCTATAAATCCTTGTCAGTGAGAACCATAAGCTCATGCACACTGGAAGCACTTTTCTTTCCTTTATGTCTCTATGGCATCTGGAGCCCACACAGTCCCCCCTCCCCCTGATGACTCAGACTTATACGTACGGCGACCGGACGTCCCGGTTTGACTGGGTTTGTCCTGGTTTCAACTAAATGCTGGGTGTCCCGAGTCCCCACAAATACCTGTAAAACACTGAAATGGCCCAGTTTTCAACATTCACTAACAAATGGTCCTGTTTCTCTTGCCAGCGATTTCAACCGTTTTTGCTAACCTTTGAAGACCAATAGAATATTCTCCAGAACAATCCACCCACCGATCAATCGTCTGAAAAGACGTAGTAGAGTCTCGGAGAATCAGAAGAAAAACACTGTGCAGTTTTTTGCCAGAAAGTAACAGAAAGATATATATATATTTTTTTATAAATCCTTTAACACTATGCTAAACCGGGTTGATCACGTGATGTCTTGGTGTAATCTTCTTCGTCACTCCTAAGATCATTCACAGGTTACGGAAGAGCCCTCTCTAACGTAAACCACTGAAAACACCACATGACTCGTCAATGGTGGTGTGAGTCAATGAGTTAAAATAATACACACAAATAAAAAGAATAAACATAATGAAATTACAATAGTATAGATGCATTGTGAGCTTGAGATTATATGCTTGGCTATGCTTGCTATTTTTTTTAAATAGGGTGCATAATAGTGGCCCCGTCTTGGGTGTTTTAAAATACAATATGCATGGCCACCCTAATCTGGAGCCCACAGACACAGGGACTGTGTGACTGATGAGTCAGACTGCTTCCACGCTCATTGGATCTCTGTGGAGCTGTGTTTGTGTCCAGGCTGGTCCTCTATCCACTGAGAGAGAGAGAGAGAGAGAGAGAGAGAGAGAGAGACTTTCATAATAGTGTATCTGCCCCCCACCCCTCTTTCTCTTCCTCACATCGGCCTTTCTCTCACCCTTTGCCAAGCATGCTTCGCAATCCCCCATGGAGACAGGCAGGCAGGCAGGCAGGCAGACAGGCATGCACGCAGGCAGGCAGGCAGGCAGGCAGGAAGACAGGCAGGCAGGCAGGCAGGCAGGCAGGCAGGCAGGCAGGCAGGCATGAGAGATACAGCCTCTCTCCTCCTCTGAGGTTGGCTGACGTCTCCACTCTTTCCCCAGGTGAGGGAGACACGCCTTCAAGCCATTTTGTACATGCACAGTTTTAGCTTCACACACAGATACACAACGTACACTGTACACAGTAGAGTACAGCACACACATTTCCACATGCATTCACTAGGGAAGAAACATGCATGTGTGAGAGAGAGCAGGAGAGAGAGAGAGAGAGAGAGAGAGAGAGAGAGAGAGAGAGAGAGCCTAATGATCAGTAGCAGGCAGATGGTACAGTGATGTTGTGGCAACTTGTGGGGATTGATATCTCTGCCCACTCAATCTCATCTGATTGTTACTCCAAGCCCTCGATCACACTCATCTACCAGGCTGGACTAGGGCTGAACACACATACTCGTCTCACACACACACACACACACACACACACACACACACACACACACACACACACACACACACACACACACACACACACACACACACACACACACACACTGTACGTACACTCTTTCAGAAGCAAGGGAGTCTTTGCTAAGCAAGCGGCGATCTGGACACCACTACAATGTAAGTGCAAACCATTTTTGTTGACTTGAACATTTTTACAGCATAAGAACTGCAGGCATAACATGATCCGGCTAATCGGGGTCAGACGTGCACCGCATAGCTGTTGTTGATGTTTCCATAGAAAGGTCTATTGTCACGTCTGATGATGTCATGGTTGGAGGTTCAGTGATTGCATCCTTTGTCACGCTAATAGAAGAGGCTCTCATGTAGTACAGTTTGTTGTTAGTTGTAACAGGGCTGGGGACGGGGCCAACAGATACACCCTGGGGAGAATGCACTCATCAGTGAAGGGAAGCCACATTCCAGGTGATCTCATAACGCAGCTAGCTGCTGGTAATGTGTTTGTGCGAGTGTGTGTGTGTGTGCACGTGCACACACGTGTGTATATTTCTGTGCACGCATGTGTGACGTGTGTCTATCCGTCCGTACGTGTGTGCAATCCATGCACTTTTGTGTCAATGCTCCACTGGCTATAGGCCTACTATGTATACACGTGCGTGCGTGCGTGTGTGTGTGTGTGTGTGTGTGTGTGCGACAGGCCAGCATACAATTTACACAACTCTGAAGTGCTCAGTGCTCAGTAAACCATGGTTAAGTATGTAGTGGCTCCTAATTAGTGTAATGGTTCTGTGGAAAATACTCTACAACGCTGGCATTACTTGGTCCTATGTGTGGGAGGGCTGAAGATATACCACTCCATGCTAAGTACACCGGAGCTGCATGTATTCTGAGAAGAAGACATATTTCTAGGCTGGTTTCATATGGGTGACATGCTGATTAGTTATTAATAATTGGATCTGTTCAGTTCAGCTCAGTGCAAATCACCAAATTAATGAATTGACACGTGTTATGTGCATGTATATATATTTATACACACGGACATACGATATGTCCGGTGTTGCACGTCAACGAGTGCTTGGCATCTCCACCCCGACTTAATCAGAGCCGTCCTCAGATGCTGTTTGATCACATGTCAAACTGCTACTGTAACCCGATGAAGCATCAAAAAGCTTTCCGTCCCCAGTCCCACGACTCAGTAAACTACGCAGCACTTCTGCCACTTCTGCCAGCAGGGAGGGAGGGATTACCCACCCCCACCCCCGTTTAAAAGTATTTGAATTACCGGACGTATTGTACAAGGAAGTAAAAGGAAAAAAAGATTTTGAAACGTTGAAATTGCTGCAGTGATGATGATGATATTCTGAGGTTGGACACTGCGAAATCAATACTGCGTAGCAATGCTGCAATCATTTCTATAAACAGTCCGGCATGATAAGGGCTGTAATTCCCGGCGTCTGTACATGTTTACACTCGTCTCGTAAGTGTCTAATTAAAAGCTATGTACCGAGCTGTGATCTTTTAAATGAGCCGCTGAAAGGCGTGAAGGCCTATTTACTCCTGTGTGTTGTGCTGTGGGGACTAGTTAAAGGTGCTGACAGTGGCTCATGCTTGTCCAAAGATAATATCACAAACACAGGGTAGGCCTACCAGCAAATGCACACACAAGGTGCACGGGCACACAAACACTTGCATGCACAGTCGCACACACACACACACACACACACACACACACACACACACACACACACACACACACACACACACACACACACTTATACGTATAGGCCCTACATACGCACACACAGTGAGACTGCGACCCATTAAGCAGAAATAGATAGCTCACAGCTGCCCGGCCTCAGGAGAGACTGGGGAGTACAGTATGACTTCAGTCTCCCCTATAAGGCTACTCCCTATGTGCCTTCACACTTAATTACAAACTAGAGAGACAGAGAGAGATGGAGAGAGGGAGAGAGAAGAGAAAGACACCCACAGTCCACACAGTCTGTGTGTGCGGGTGTGTGTGTGTGTGTGTGTGTGTGTGTGTGTGTGTGTGTGTGTGTGTGTGTGCCTGTGTGGGTGTGTGTGTGGGTGTGTGCGTGCGTGTGTGTGTGTGTGTGTGTGTGTGTGTGTGTGTGTGTGTGTGTGTGTGTGTGTGTGTGTGTGTGTGCGTGTGTGCGTGAGTGAGAGAGAGAGAGAGAGAAAGAGAGAGAGAGGAATATATTATTTCACATGTAGGCCTACCCATTAAACTCCAGAGTGTTACCATAATTTAACTCTTAAAGTATAAAAAATGACCTGTGGTTTCTTATTTATAGAGTCCTGAAGAAGGCCCACAGGGGTCCAAACATAGTACCTGTGTTAATAGAGTTCATGGGAGCTTGACATCGCTGGGCAGACTTTCTTCCTTCTAATGGGTTTCTTATTTAACCGAAAGAGCCAGATAAAAATGCATTGTAAAAAAGAAAAAAAATAAGCCAAAAAGTGCACGTTTGGTGTGACAGCTTCAGTGCCGTATCTGCACTTTCTCAAATTTACCATAGCATGAGCCTCTGTTGAGGCTCTGCTGTGCATTTGGGCCAGCTCAAACTGAAAAGCCATTGTCTGCTGGCATGTTGTATTTAAATTGAACCTCACATGGTCGCCTGTGGAAGCACCAAGAGCCGCTTGCATGTGGCTTTTGTCTCTCTATTCACAATGCAACAGTATACCTCTCATTAAACCGGGCTGACCGCTGACACATGGAGGTGAGGTTAAGAGGGGTTAGCACAACTCCAGAGCTACTGCTCAACCAGACTCTGTAAAACTTGATCACTTTCAAAGACAGACAGCTATGAAAAAAGAGAGAAAGAAAATACGTTGCCTTGTGGTGGTATAGGCTAATAATATTGCGCTATAGCGTCAAGACCGGTTGCTAACAATGCCACAGCAGGATGAAATGTGGCCACCATCAGGCTTTCCTTGAACCATATGGAGAGGCAGAAAGCATGGAGTCACTTATGCTATTTCCTCTCATTACGCCCTCTTTACACACTAGTGTTGGGGTCATTGAGCAGAGGGCTAATTGAGCCTTTTAGATACCTTCATAGAAATGTGCTACTAGTTTACTCCCACCACAGCCCGCCGCTGATGGGACGGACCTAGCACTAAGACCTAAGTGGTTGTTATGGTTTCGCCATGAAGCGGGCGTTCCTGTGGAATGTTTGCTGACAGTTAAATATTTCTTTCACCAGAGACTTTGTTTTAGAGAAGCAAAGAATCGTTTCTCTGTCAGAGGTCCTCTGGTGTGTTTCTGAAAGTCGCTCAAACGTGAGAATGCCAAATGATATGGTTTTCATTTGGGTTTTTTACACCTTGAAGGCAGATCTTTATGTGGCATTAAAGCCTTCCCGTGCCAAGAGTAACACCGCCTTCTAATTTCCAGAGAGTGGGAAATGACTTCAAATGTAGTTCAATTATACAGTATTGTGATGGAACAAATGCGATTTGCTTCTATAGCATGATGATTTTATCTGCATTACACTATACAGTCTTCAGTGAAATAGGATTCAGTGAATTTGTTGATAAGAAGAGACATCTACTGTATGCATTTAGTCCACCGTGCTATTGACTTATCTTTCCACCTTCTGACCTCCCCCGCAATATTTATCTTTAAGGTTATCTTGGAAAAGCTCCCTCTCCTTGTCTCACGTTACCCCATCTCCCCGGCTAATGGATCTGCTTTGAATTGTAAGAGTTTGTTGTTATCACCCACAACACTTCATTTGAGTGTTATCTTAATAGAGGCTCCATGTGTTTGACAGCATTTCCACATGAAGATGAAACAAAGAACAGAATTGGGTGGAGTGTGATGTGGACATTTGCCCACATTCAGTACTTTACTCAGATGATGTATCAAATAAAGATCACCGGGATAATCATAATATAATTTGAGATCGGTGGACATTGCATACTAGTGTCCCTCTCACAGTATAGATATAGAAGACCATCATTAGATTACTTGATTCGGTCAACTGGCCCTCTGTTGAGAGCTAATTCTGATGTTCAGAGTGCCTTGCTATTTCGCTCCTTTCTCTCTCCCCCTCCCTTCCTGCTTCCACCCACTCTTTTCCTCCTCTTCATCCATTCGGACTCCATCCTGTCTCTTTCTTTGACGCCCTTGTTTCAGAGCATTTCTTTCGTTACCTCCCACTCGTCACCTTCCTTTGACCACTACTACTGTCCTCCCTGCCTCCGCTCCATTCCACCCCATGCCCCATGACCAACTCTCACCCCCGCCTCCAGCCCTCCCAGCGTCTCACAGTCGGGTGCGCTGCTTGTTCATGTTAGCTGACCCGTCAGGTGTACGGCTCCGCCCTGCCGGACGCTTCTGTTTGCAAACTGTGACAAAGTATCAGATTCAGCCCTTTCTTTAGGTGCAAGGAACGTGTCGGAACAGAACAGGGCATCCTGTGGGCCAGTTCCTCTATGTTACCCATGCATCACTCTCTACCTCTACACCCCCCTTAACAGGGCATCTGGGCCAGTTCCTCTATGTTACCTCTACACCCCCCTTAACAGGGCATCCGGGCCAGTTCCTCTATGTTACCCATGCATCACTCTCTACCTATACACCCCCCTTAACAGGGCATCTGGGCCAGTTCCTCACTCTCTACCTCTACACCCCCCTTAACAGGGCATCCGGGCCAGTTCCTCACTCTCTACCTCTACACCCCCCTTAACAGGGCATCCGGGCCAGTTCCTCACTCTCTACCTCTACACCCCCCTTAACAGGGCATCCGGGCCAGTTCCTCACTCTCTACCTCTACACCCCCCTTAACAGGGCATCTGGGCCAGTTCCTCACTCTCTACCTCTACACCCCCCTTAACAGGGCATCTGGGCCAGTTCCTCACTCTCTACCTCTACACCCCCCTTAACAGGGCATCCGGGCCAGTTCCTCTATGTTACCCATGCATCACTCTCTACCTCTACACCCCCCTTAACAGGGCATGTGGGCCAGTTCCTCACTCTCTACCTCTACACCCCCCTTAACAGGGCATCCTGTGGGCCAGTTCCTCTATGTTACCTCTACACCCCCCTTAACAGGGCATCCGGGCCAGTTCCTCACTCTCTACCTCTACACCCCCCTTAACAGGGCATCCGGGCCAGTTCCTCTATGTTACCTCTACACCCCCCTTCCTGTCTATAAATACATGTGCAATGTTCTGTGTCCTGGGTGTGCACGTATACGCACACACGTGCACGCATGCAGACACTCAGTGTCAGCCACCAGGCAGCCAGAAAAATGCAAACGATTTTAGGGTAGAAGGGTATTCACAACAAGAAAAGAACAATGCATGCCACCGAAGGACGAAGGAAATGTGCACTAAATGAAATTAAGTGATTGTTTGACATTTTGCAAAAGTTGGTTCAAGGTGATGAAAACATAAAATTAAGTCTGCTGAGCCACACACAGTTTTCATAATCAGACAAATGACTCATTCATTTTCGGCAGCAAGTAATTAAGATAAAGTTAATGGAGGTAAGACTAATTAAGACATGATGAATTGACGCGTCTGATACACCCATTAACACATTATCTACTGTTCCTTTGTCATCACCCTTATCGGCTTTTACAGCAGGATGGCGTCCATGGGAATTAGACATTAAAAAGTCATCCCATTGTCTCATCATAAAGATTGACATTTGCAGACACCAGGGGAAACTGTAAAGACTTTTTTTATGCAATTTTTCCTGTTTTGTCACAGCTAAACACTTTCCAGTGTGATCTTTTTGCCTAAAGTGTCCTTGGGTGTTGTTGGCAGGCAGGCAGGCAGGCAGGGATGAATCTTTAAAGGGGCTCTGTAATTGACTTCATGCCCTGAGGTCTGACCGGGTATAGAGTGGGCTTCAGTTAACATCAGAGAAAACAAACAGCCCGGGGGATTAGCCGGATTCTCCTCTCTTTCTTCTATGCTGTTGAGGAAGGGGAGGCGACACGTTCTAGAGCAGAACGCAGATCAGCTATCTATGAGTGTCATAATGACCCCGGGGTGAATCTCACTCCACTGTGATTGAGAGGCATCTCCAAGTGTGCCATTAACTCGGAGAGTCTTCCCTGTTTTAGTGCCGACACTCCTCCCCACAGAGTGCAAAGGTGGGCAGTAAAAACCAATATAGCGGTGGAAATTAAGTGTTCACCACTGGCTGTATCCAATGAGAGTTGCAGAAAAGGGAACATGATACTTTGGTATTCTCAGAATACATTTTCATTGAATCCTTGCATTGTGTGATGATGACCAAATACATGTTTTTGAGGCACACATTTGTGATAACTTAGCATGTCCAAGTTGACCTCTGAAAGAATGACGTGGTCGCATATATATAGCATGCAACAACTATCTGTAAGAACACAAAGCACGATCTACAAATATACAACAAGCAACAACCAAGTAGATAATTTCTTGTAAAACAAGACTGGATTCCAGACAGATGAACAGTACCGTACACTGCACTGTCTCACATCTGAAGATTTGACCGATCTGATGCCGAATCTACAAATGTCTTCTAAATCTAAAACAGTTTTCTGAAAAACGTAAGTTTCTGTGGTTCTCAAATAAATGTTATGTCAAGGACCCCCAAAGTTGCACCGTGGACCCCCATCTCAAAATATGTTTTTCCTGGGACACCCAGAAGCAAAGATTTGAGATAGAAATGATCGCTTAATATATACTGTAGATATTAATGAATTGCATTTTTTGCATTTTTTATAGCGCTTTTCCAAGTGCTCAAAGCGCTTTACTTCATTCATTCATACATTGGGATTAAAATATTTGCACAAGATTTTTCATAGCAGATTGCAGCTCAAGCTTATCAAGCGTATTATCTGCTATTTTTGAATAGCCAAAGTATGAAATAATGGTTAAAGTGGTTAAAATCTTGAACATAGATTCCTTCCCAGTTTGAACAGGTTAAAAGGTCAAAAGCAGCAGGGAGACTCCCATGTGGAGACGCTGATAAAACGAGCTGTTGCATATAATACATATTTAGAGGTACAGTATAATGTAATCAAAAAAACATCCACCCAATCATTTTGTATTTCCTCTTTTTTCATTTTGTTATCATATGCATCCATATGTCCTTCCCAGCCATGCATGCTGTGCTGTGCCACGCTCATCAGACTGAATGAAGAGCAGCTGAGCAGTGCTTTCACAGCTCGGGACAACTCACGTCCTCCACAATGCATTATGCAACAATTATGGCAGAACTCCTACCAGAGGGGGAGGGGAGGGGTGGGGGTGCATGAACACGCCGCAATAACACACTGCCTCAAGTTTAGATATTTAGTCAATTCAATAATATACTCAACAAATTTGTGTTCCAAATACATTTCTGTGGGATAATCAGATTTTACTGTTTCTTTTTCCAGCCAATCTGTATATGCATAAACAGTTGTTAGAATTGTTTATAGTTTTGCCGTGCCAGGCAGTAATTTGCAATACTTCTATAGAAAACAAAATGGTGCAACATGGCGTCTGCCATCTAGTCTGTAACATTAAGGCTACTGTTTAACACTAAACTACCAATGGAAAGCAGTAGCCTGGCCGTTTACACCCCAGTCTATGGGTCTCCATCTCAGCAATAGTATTATTCAGTGGGAGAGCCATGATGATGAAAACCACTTGGTGTATGTATTATACACCACGTTGTTCCTGTCCCCATGGGACATGAAAGAGCCACTGAAGGATCCTCCTGCAGAGGGCTGATTGGTGGTGGCAGGTTTGGGCACTCTCACCCTCTGATCAGGGCCAGCGGGTCAGGCAGCAGCGAGGCATAATGGGCCAGGGGGCACCGTCGGAGAGCAAAGGGACTGCGGAAGCTATAGATAGGGTGGTTAGTTGGGCGTGCTTTTGTTTGTGTTTGCATGGGATCATCAACAAGACCAGATTGCTGATGTTCAGTCTAACAGAGGATGCCTTCATCTTTCACTGACCCCGCAAGGTCACGGTATGGGCACCGTTAAGAGGCAATAGAACGGAACAATGGATGAGAGGACGAGGCAGCGACTGGTGGGTAACTGATGGGGGGGTTGATGAGAGGACGAGGCAGCGACTGGTGGGTAACTGATGGAGGGTTTTAGATTCGCAGAGCTGAGAAAACGTGTAGTGTTTCATTCCTTGGCAGAGGCTGGTGCCTGACTAATGTGGCGTGAGACTCTGAGCTCTGAGACCCAGGCCAAGGGTTCCTCCCTGGGCATGAGTTTCTGGGCTGCAGCTTCTGCTTAATTAGACAGCAGGGCCTTTTTCCCGGATAGTTTCACAAAAGAGGATGCTGGTAAGCTGCTATTTCTACCTTCATTTTGAGGGGTGCTAGCCCCTCCAATGCATGGCTTTTGAAATGAAGTCTATTTCCTTTAAATGTTTGTTTAGGGCACTAAATGACATCGAGAGACGCTACTGTATGTGGCCAATATAAATACATCTTGTGACTGGTTTTGTTAGAATAACACACTGCATTCATGTCTCGTATAACGTATATAGTGGCAGTGAATGTGCAATGAATGAATGCCCCCCTCCCCCTCCCCGTGATGTCATCTGTGGCAGCCACAGTGGGCGCCCCTCACTTCACACGAGTTAACAGTTTTTTCTATTCACTTGTCTTCTCAGATCCTCAACTCCTCTCCGGTCCCATCTCCTCCTCTCCTCTCTTCCCCTCCGATCTGTTAACCATATGAATGAATACTATAGCGTCCCTATTCAGAGCATGTCAAAATAGCTCAACATCCTTTGGAAATATAGGCCAACATTTGGCGATAATAGCCAATCTACAAGTTCATAATTAGTACGCAGTTGCTACACGTTGTGAACTTGTAGACGTATATGTGAACTTTTTTTTCACTATTTGACATACAACAAAGTATATAGAGTGTAAGTGGTTAACCTGCATAACTCCAGAGCAGTGAGAGTGCTTGTTGTTATCAGCTCTGTAATCAGAGATGGAGAGATGGTTGTGTTGTCCTCCTCTATCCCCTCCAGGTAACAGCTTTTCTCACTCGGCCGTGGAAAGCCCGGGAGTTATTGATACTTTAGCTAAAGGGGGTCATACAATAATACGTGCTACAGGTCATAGGGGCTCCCTCTGCCTAATTTGGAGCTTAAACTCTCTGTAGTCTGCGACTGCGAGTGCGCTGTATTAACTTACAAGAATGTTGGCTCTCTACTGAGTAGTGAAACTGAAGACCTTTCAAGTACATTTTGTTTCTTTGTCCGAAGGCAACTTATTGGTTTGATAGCCTAAATGCTGTTGGTAGAATTTGATATGTTGAAAAACATGTTCTTTGTACGGATCTGCATCCATCATCATAACATTGAATGCATTCCAGATCTCGGGGGCTTTACTTGTCGTGCGGCATTTGAAACAAAATAATTGTCTTGAACAAAATCCAAAATATATCCGCTTCAGCTTTTAAAATAGTTTAGGAGCAGGATGCCAAGGATGCTGGAGGATTTATACAGCCGCACCTGGCAGACAACAGAAGTCCCAGTATGTGTGTCAGCCAGCTGATGTTTATAATACCTGTCGGTGGAGCACCTGTCTGGTACGGACGGTAAACACTGTACTGTAGAAAGACACAATGTACTAGGTGGTGTACTGTGTTACATTTTTGTCCTGTTTTATGTTCAGATGAACCACTTTCAACCGGGTGCCCTTATTCAAATTGAATGCCCCCACAAACACGCACACGCACACACACACACACGCACGCACGCACGCACGCACGCACGCACGCACGCACGCACGCACGCACACACACACACACACACACACACACACACACACACACACACACACACACAGCTTGGAGATTGGTTCTTACAACATCAAAGTGCAAAATAGGGCTTTCTTTAGTGGTTAAACTGCTATATTAGAATAACTGCAAAAAAGGGAGGAAATAATTCCTTAGGAGTGGAAATCAACAAGAATCGAAAATAATGAAGGAAAATGCCATGGCGAGAAGGGAGTCTATCTAACACCTGGCCACGTAGGCAGGGAGGGGTGAAGGACAAGTTCTGTCACATGTTATGCTGCATGTTGAGCAGTAAATTAAGATGAGGTGCAATTTCCTTTCGAACCAATTAGTGTGGAATTGTTGCTGTCTGTTTTATCAGCCAGCCTGGGGCTCAGAGAAGTCAGCTTCGTAGTAGTTGACGTGGGGAGAGCGCAGAACCCTGAAGGATGTCTGACTTATTAGTACGAGGTCTGACTCTGACGAGAGCAGGGAACAGGGAGGAGGAGGAGTGCTTCAGCAGGAGGGAGAGGCCAGACATGAAGCAGAAGTGTTGGTTGGATGAATCAAGCATTAGAGTTTATTTGTCACTTACTCATAAAGATACACGCAGCTACATGTTTCTGTGGCGTCATGTTCAGCAAAAAACAAACAAAAAAACAGCAGAGATAGCACCGGAAGTAATCAAATATATTAATATAAATAAATGTCATCGCAATAAAAAAACTTGTTTTAAAGCTGTATTTACAACAGCCATACAATTACACAATAAAATAAGGGAGAAAGTTCTAGTAATGAAATATAATAGTAATAATAATAATGTGATAAAAAATAAATTAAATGGAGGAAATACTATACACTCGGCTCTTTAAAATATCTGGAAAATAATGTATTCTGAAATGGGCAGAATTGATAATATAATGTGCGGTGAGTTAAGGTACACATCAAATACTCTTGATTTCTATTTGCAAATGAATGCATTTTTGGTTTATATTTATATAATTATTTATTGTTCTTTTTTTTATCCTTGTTCTTTGTTCAAAGCTCTGACAGCCACAGGGGAAAAAGCATGTTTCTGAGCCTCAAAACACCACAAGTGCGTACAACACAAGTGCGTGCTAGTCTGCATCGGCACAGTGACTCAGAAACAAAAACCCATTTTCTTTTAGTCTGATCTCTGGCAAAGTGGTCACTCAACATGGCATAAAGACGCGCACCACCCCAGGTAATGGTTGAAGTGCAGAGCATTAATGCATCCTAAGAGCCATGCAAGAGAGCTCAGATGACCTCTCTCTCTCTCTCTCTCTCTCTCTCTCTCTGTTTGTATGATGACAAGGTTGGACCGGGAGGGAGGACAGTGTTGAGTGATGTTCAGCTACAGACGTGGATAACTCAACACTCTTCGTACAAACACTAACTAATGATTGTGTCCTCTGGTCCCCTTGGACAGGCTAAACCTGAAGATCCTGTATACCGCATTCTCCTCTTCCGATCCCTCTGGCTTCTTCTCTAGATATAAGGTATCAGTGTGTAGCCCTCTCGTTTTGTCTTTGTCTCTTAAACTGCCTTTATATTTCGTTGCCTATCTTGTGGATCAATCCTATTTGCCCTGTCTCCCTCAGTAGTCTGGTGATTTAGAGGTGGTGGTATTCAGAGGTGGTATTCAGTATGGACAGTGCAGTCTGTGGCGGTGTGGGGATTATTGGGTTTATGTCAGAGTCAAGGTAGTGGTAGAGGGTATAAATCAGGGCAGAAGGCTAAAGGCCTACGGATCTTTTATGTTTGACCTCAGCTTAACGCTCAGCGTACTGTTGAAAAGACAGATCAGATCGATCAATCAAATCGGCCCACTCGCCTCCCCCAGGATTCCTTATTGACAAGGTCACTTGATCCGTGTTAAAATGTTCAAGCATGCTGCATCTGTGGGCTTGACTGGCACTGCTAAACGTGTATAATTTACTATTCAGCCATTTTAGTAGATGGTGTCATCTGACTTGCATAAGTACAAGTTCAGAGTTGCTGCCATTGCATGACCATTGTCATTGTCAAACGTCTGCAGGGCAAGTGGCCTTGGTGTTAGGAGGAAGGAGATTAACTACAATTTAAGAGGACAATTAAACAAGTCCTGAGTGTTAATTTAACTCTGGACGTGTAAAAATGGAAACCTATGGCAATGCTGAGTGCATAGTACAACTGTAGCCTATACAGGACAGGACTGGGTGCTGTTATTTTTTCATTATTCACTCAACCACAGAGCAAGCATTTTGATTTGAATATATGAACGTGCAACAGCCCTCGTCTGTCCATAATTTAGCTACGCCCCCACTAGAGAAACAGTACCAGAAAAACAAGCAAGCCATGTGGCTTAATTAATACTCCATTGCAAGTCTGTTGCAGTGCTATATTCAACTGAAAAACATGTTGATCTGACTCACAGTATGTGATAAATGTAATTTGTCAATTGCAACACAATTTGTCTTAACGCTATAGCGAATTAAAATATGAATGAGCTGTGACACTGGTTTTAGATAGATTGTGATTCATTAGATTTGAGATGAGGACACCCATCCAAGGACCAGATGGGGGGGATTATATCTCCACACTGGACTTGGAAGACCTCGGGATCCCTCAGGAGGAAGTGGCTAATGTTGCTCGGAAAAGGGACGTCTGGAGCTCTCTGCTGGAGCCGTTGGCCCCACGACCCGATTCCGCATGAGCAGTTGAAGATGGATGGTTGGACATCCAACCATCATAGCACCAAAACGGCTCAGCCCCTTCATTATAGACACTAGACCTGTGCCCGTCGGCCACCAGCCTACTTGGGAACGATGCAAGTTCGGAACCTATAGTATGCGATACCCGTTGTCATATAGCACCTTTTTTTAACCGTCTGTCCGTGTCCCTTTTGTGCCCATATAATGGAGATATCTGTCTGTCTGCCTGTGTCTGAAGAGTGCAATTGACTGTGAAAAGTGGACTGGTTAAGTAATTAAATGGCAGGTGTGGGGTTGCCATGGCAATCAATTGGCTGAGGCAGAGGCTGGGAATTCTACCAGAGCCTTTTGTGGTTCTGGACAACCGTGTATCCGGCCATCTCAAGTCCGGGCACTGCACTCCATGTGGTGGTGTGGATGTGAATGTGTGTGTGTCAATTTTAAGTCGTTGGGGCGTGAATTTGCTGTGTAATATCTAAGGTAGTCAATGAAAAGTTTGAGTAAATAAGTGCTGGCAGTGGAGAGAATGTTTAACTATGGTTATAGTTGAGGGGTAGGTCAGATATGAGGTATACTGTAGGTTTTCAGACTACGGCAGAAGATGGGGAACATCTCTGCAGTTTTGTCCAAAGGAATGAGGGCGGTCTCTTATGAAATGTTCTCAAGGGAAGGTCACATTTACTATGAAAACCTGCATCTCCTGTCCGTCAGTTAGTTAGTCAGCCACGCCTCCATATATGGTCACACCTCTTCTTGACGTCACACCTCCATATATGGTCACGCCTCGTGACATCACGCCTCCATATCGTCACGCCTCGAGATGGCCACCATATATGGCCATCTCCATATATGAAGATCAAGACACAAACCTCATCTAACCCTGGATAACCATGGAGAAGACTGGATCATCACCTAGATCTGCATATGACCTGGCCAGCAACTCTACATCTGACCTCAAACCCTTAGATCTCCATATATGGAGCTGACCGGTTCTGACATTCCATATGTTGATCTGACCTCATCAAACCCTGTACACTCAAGACACGCTCCATATATGGCCAGTACATATGTTGATCTGACCCCCCATGCCAAAGCATGTTTTCCCAACATCTCTGTTCCTGATGCAACTGAATGGATTTGCTGAACAACTGAGAAAAGACCTGGGGACTTTTCAAAATCCTTTCTGATCAATCAACCTTCTATTAGGAAGAGAGACAGTTTATCACCCCATGATGCTGATGCTCTTCTGCTCTTCACTGTGTTGACAAAAACACTTGAGTTCCAACAGTGTCTTTCGGCAACTAAGCTTCCTGACTTTAGCAATTTCGGAGCACTGGAGTATAAGGCTTAGTCTTAACCTACAGTGACACAGGGACTTAGCCGTAGCTCTCCTCATCTCTGTTCAAAGACTCATCTGCGGTATTATCCCAGCAGGTCTATGGCTATTGGTTTTTAATGAAGTCTAGCCTTTAACCCCTAAAAGGCCCCAGCACGCCTGGACAGCGGCCATTCAGTGGTGATTGAGTTCAGCTGAACAGTGTCTCTTCAGTCATCTTGCCAACCCCAAAGTGAAGCAGCTTTGTTTCCCGTATTTCTTTTTCATTTCGGTCATATTTTGGTTCTCCACCGACTCGTAAAAATGTGGAATTGAATGTTGATTATTATTCCTGAAAAAAACCCAATTCTGCATGACTCTGCGGAAAATTGAGGTGAACAGAGAAAGATGACTCTGTGCTAAGAATAGTGCGTCGGTGGGTATTTTTATAGGTCGAACACTTTTGAAAAGGAGGAAACAGTAGCTTCTGTGTCTACCTAACCACTTCGCCATGGGCACTGCCCGCAGAGAGGTAAAACAGCGCCTCGGAGTCACTCACATATTTGCCTAGCAGAAGTTATTGTTATGTCTACTCCTAGGAGGTGTACCATTACATGCTGGGCTATGGTTCAGTCCCTCATGCTCTCTCTCTCTCTCTCTCTCTCTCTCTCTCTCTCTCTCTCTCTCTTCCTTCCACCCCTGGCTCGACAGGGGTTGTACTATATTAGACACCATAGTGTGGGAGAGAGGGAGACAGGGGTGCACGTTCTTGTCCGGTCTGTTTTGTTCTAGCATGGAGGAAGTGTGAGGGGGTGTGACATCCAGACCCCTGCCTCGATCTCTCTGAGTTGATGCAGGTCTGCCCGTCTGAGGCAATAAACAGCAGCGTGATGAGTTTCAGCTTGTCTACCTTCTTGCAGCACTTACACACGCACAGGTACTGTACACACACAGGTACTGTACATGGATGCCTGCAGACGCACGCACGCTCACGCGAGCACACACACACACACACACACACACACACACACACACACACACGCACACACACACACACACACACACACACACACACACACACACACACACAGAGAGAGAGAGACTGGCACTAATACCAATGTTTATCACTCCAGTTTATTTCTCCCAATTTCGTAAAAGTCTCATTCTCTCGTAATCTTACTTTTCACGCCCTTCCTTCCTCTCCCTCCATGGAAATTACAAGGCGACTCTGCACCGAGACCCAAATGTAGGTGTTTTATTCTCAAGTGATTTATGACCAAAGTGCCTTTTTTTTCATACAGTAAATCTGTGAAACTGCTCTGCTTTTTTACAAACCCTGTAAAAATACACAATATCTGTGACAGATGTCCGCTTTAATGATGGAGGAAAATAACCTAAACAACTTGAGGGATGGAAATAGAGTTTCCAGAAAGAGTGCTGTGGAGACTGTGTTTCAAGCTTATGCTGACGTAGTCGCAGACCCTGTGCTCTGCAGAAAGCTCTTTTGGCCATCTGCAGTGTCATAAAAGCAATATTGATTGCAGATGTGAAACTTAAAAAACATATAATGTATCACAGGCTGTGAATTAAATGCTTCCCTCCATGTCACAGTTGGGAGTTTCTGTATTTTGATAAAGTACAAAAGGAGCCTGTTTTTATGGTATAGTGACTCCAGGAAGGTATGTGTTTCTGCGTGTGTGTGTGTGTGTGTGTGTGTGTGTGTGTGTGTGTGTGTGTGTGTGTGTGTGTGTGTGTGTGTGTGTGTGTGTGTGTGTGTGTGTGTGTGTGTGTGTGTGCGTGCGTGCGTGGAGATAACTTTTTGAAAATTGTAACTTTCGTTACTCGGATCAGGTTGAGACCTTGCCCACATTTTGGGTCATAATTATGTCATAGATGATTGGCCGCCATGTATCAAAGTCGCTCTCCATTGGCCAGCAGCACGAGTGAGCCATCTAGCCTATGGGTAACAAGAGGACACCAGGGGACATAACATACTACAAATTAAAAGTACACCAGACAAGCGTACAGTAAAACTCTAACTAAGAAACAAGGAAAACACAATAGCCTACTAAAAAAATCACAGGAAAACTGAAAAGTTAAACACTAACTAAAACTAAGAATACTAGAAAACACAATATGAATAGAGAAATAACATATGTCATTGTAGGCATTTTAACAAAAATAGCAAAAGAAATGCAGTTCTGAGCTCATTGGCTATTTTCACTATTGTCATACAGTTACAGTATTAGTGGTTAAAAGCATCTTGTTTTCTTTTAACTTTGTATATAAGTTTGTGTTTTTTTAATGTGAATTGAGTTAACCTGGTGTGAATACAGATCAAATGGACTTAACTTGACCTCATGTGCACTTGAACCGGACAAATCAGTACAGATAATCATCAGGTCAAGTCATCCAGGCGCACAAATGGTTTATGCTTTCCAAAGCCAGCAGAGAGTAACAGGCATGTTTGGAAAGTCCATCAGGATCATAGAGCATGTGTGATGTTTCTTTCCGTTTGAAACCAATAGCACAAATATTATTCTCTTGTTAATGCATTAAAAGATAAGTTGGACAGGTCAGGTGCATGACTTTAAGCCCCTCTGTGTGTCTGGAGTACATCTCCCAGCCATAAAAGCTCACCGGAGATGTAGTTTGCAACAGAAGCTGATTTAAACACAGCGATAGCAGATCCCGACAAAGGTAGCAGCATAGGTTACACATACACAAGACCATGCATGGGAAAGACAGTCGGCAAAGTCAGATGCTTCTGCTGCCAAGTTGTGCTATAAAACATTAGTGAGAACCTTTGGAACTATGGAGTGGGGTGTTATCTGTAAATGGATCTAAACATTTCCCGGCTCAGGAAGTCATCACCCAAACCTTTGTCATCATTGACTCATGGTTCAATGGCTCGTGGTACCATGACTACCATCCTGTGTTCTTTTGAATCACAGCTTAAAACTTTTTTAAACTTAAAACTGAGTTAACTTAAAAAGGCATGTTTCTAATTTCTATACTTCCTAATTTTTCCAATGAATGGCTTTGTGCATGTGTGCGCAAGTGGCATCATGTGGCAGACAAGTCTATGGACTTTATACTATGATGTAGTGTGATTTTTGAGGGGCGCTAGCCACTCCACCGTCAGGCTTTTGAAATTACGTACTTATGGTAGCCAAGTCTGTGGATTTTTAATGTTGGTTTAGAGCACTTCATTACATCATATGGCACAGCCAAGACTATGGACTTTTAATGTTTGTTTAGGGCATTTTAAACAAACTATTGCCAGGTGCCCCTCACTTCACAACACATGAGTGTGATTTTTTAATCTACTGTATTTTTATTGTGCCTCCAATGCTATACATCCAGCCTTTGTCTATTCATTCACAGCATATGTTGCTTTATCTAATATAAAGCACACAATAATGTAATCAGAAACAGCTGCTAGGATAATTACATAGGAATGCCATGTGATGGACGGTCCGCCTAGCAGCGAGATGGCTTATGGCTGACTGTTTGATTCATTCATTGATTGATTAATTCCATCTCATGTGGCTTATTTCCATGAACATTCTAACCACATCTTTGCTACTAACGCCACAATTGTATTAATTTGCTTGTTTGCTTGTTTATTTGTTTATTTGTTTATTTATTATGTAGGCCAATGCGTATTTATCAGGCACAATGAAATAACTGTATTTTTCCTTTCGGAAACTTATTTTGTGGAGTGGTTAAAAAGACAACACAAATTCACATTACATGGATACACAGATACTATCTAAAATGACTATGAAAACCACTTTAAAAACTATTGCTTAAAAGCACACTATATTCAAATTAATTCTATAGTTACAATAATATGATCATAATGTATAGCATAGGCCATATATGGTTTCTAGCCTATAGGCTAATTTGTGACCTCTGTCCCTGGTTAGGCCTTTCCACAAAATAAATAATATGCCCATAAAAATAATGAAATTCCTCCTAAACCAGTGGTTTTCAACCATTTTCATGTCAAGGTCTATTATTTATTCTGAATTTGAGCCACGGACCGTGCAGGATAGATTTATCCTCTCAGACCCAAAACTTAGAGGGTTTTGTTATCGGATAACATTTTGTAGGAGAGACACAGTAACAGGCAAACGTTGATCAAATTCTTCTACATTCTCTAGTTGTGTAAACTTATTGTAAATTAAGAAATGCAGATGTTTAACAGAAATGTAACTCTTGAGAGCGTTCAAATGAAATGAATGTTTCATTTTACGGTCTCAAGAGTTAAAGATCTAATAAGGGTCCATGATGGTGGATGATAAATCCATAGAAGAGAGCAGTCCAGCATACTGTACTAGTGTACTGTAGCTCAGTGCTGGTAAATATATAACTCTAAAAACATCACAACATGGTCCAGCTGCTATAGTGAACTGCTGTAGTGGGATGAATTTAAGTGATCATGAAGTGGAATGAATACACAATAGAATTTAAACAGTTGCACATCAAAGAGAACATTATGGAATTTTGGCAGTAGTCTTATCATTTAGCCTTCATGTCTGTGTACATGCATGAATCACTCTGTGGGTATCTCTGCGTGCATGCGTGCGTGTGCATGCGTGTGTGTTCTGTACATTCTGGTTGCAACCATAAGGGTGTGGCTGCCTTGATGTCGAAGACGCTACACACTGTTCCCAGTAATTTATTCATAGCGCTGAGGTTTCCTCACTGTGTTTTCATCCATTTTTCATTAAGAGAGAGTAAATCACCGACCATGAGCGCGGCTCATTCGGTTATGAATACTGCATGTCATTTTCTGTCTATTTATGCCCATATTCTGTCTGTGCTCCCACAGAGCAGCCAAAGAAGGATTGTTCCATGGTTTATTTTTGTTGACAGGGTACACAGCAGTATTATGGAACAGTTCCGTTACGTCTGTTTTCTAGCTAACAGTAACTAAGTATACATTTACTTGAGCATTTGATGCTTTCTTATTTGTTTCTTGAAAGCTCACTACACCGCTCCATTTCTAATAGATATATTGTACTTGTGACTGATGAATGATGAAGTTAAATATATTAGCCTATGGCTAATAGTGAGAATAGCAGCTCTACAACGCTCTGTGACCTTTTTTAATCTGTATGTACTTCATCATTTTGTTCCTTTGAGTATTTGAGTATGCACTCGAGTATACTCTGTCCACCACTGGCTAAGTGGTCAAGTTTGACGCTGCTTCCTCAAATGCTTCTTCCATTCAGAGACGTCGTTAAGGCCAGGGGGAAGTCAGTCCGTCAGGTATTGTACCGTTGTCAGTAGCCCTGCTAGGTGATGAAAGACAGAGCCCTCGCCCTCCACACAAAGCCCTGACGGCTACCACAGCTGGCTTCCATCACTCTGTCTGTGTGTGTGTGTGTGTGTGTGTGTGTGTGTGTGTGTGTGTGTGTGTGTGTGTGTGTGTGTGTGTGTGTGTGTGTGTGTGTGTGTGTGTGTGTGTGTGCGTGCACGTGCGTGTGCATGTGTGTGTGTGTGTGTGTGTGTGTGCGACGTGCGTGCCTGCATGTGCATGTAACAAAGTTTTGCATTGGTAGGCCTACTTGTCAATTTTTTACGTTTTGTAAATTAACTCAAATATGTGTGTGCGACTGTGTGTGCTGTTTTGTCTTTGCGTGTAGCTTGTGATCGTGCTCTTTTGTGTGCACGTGCAAGACTGCAAGTCTTGCACGTTCTAGAGCGGTAGAGACGGTTCTAGAGCGAGTGGGAATGCGCGCACATACTGCACCGTCCCCATTGTAACCAGGATGCCCATACATCTGTCCTATAGGCAGCAATCCAATACCCGTGGCAGTGGGGCAGACAAGCCCATGCACCATGACATTACATCTCCCATCTCTTGGACATGAGAATGGCACGGCATACAGAGGTATTTTAATTCTCTAATGTTTCCCAAACAGTCGGTCAGGACCCATTTTTATGGGTCACGGCTCAAGTAAAAATCATTTTTTTTATTTTCCTACACATACAGTAGATCTGCTATTTTCACTATGGGTCCCCAGTCCCACCCAGGCAAACGTACATCTAATCTTTCTTTTGGGTCTGGACCTGAAAGGTTTTGGAACCACGTACTGCTCTAATGGTAACCCATCCTGCTCAGCAGAGACCAACACACTGCATAGAAACCTGAACGTTGCCTTGACCAATCACTCAAGCATACTCTGAAAGTGATATCCCTCAGTTTGATACGAGCGCCTTAAAGGTAGATGCCCTTTATTTTCTCACACACTCTCTCTGTTATTAGTTATTCCACCCACTGTTATTCCTGTTATAAAATTATATATAAGTATGTTTTAACATTTTCAATATAAGATTATTATAAAATGTAATCTATGCAACGTGTATAGAATCGTGACACGTTTGTGAGCTTGTAGATTGGCTATTTTCACTACTCATCATACAATGACGTACACTATATGGGGCTTAGGTGGTCGAGTGTAAAAGGTTAAGAGTCCAGGATGGTACTGTGTATAGCCTTTCTTTAAGCTGTATGGGTGGGTGGATGGATGGAGGGGTGAACTATGCAGGCTGCTATTGTGAAGGGAAGGTAGGCGGCAAACCGTGTTCATTTGCTTGTCTTGGACATGTGCTTCATTTTGCTGAGCCAAATCCTCTCATTTAGGGGATTATGTTCCCGAGCCTGTGGTGATCCACAGGAGAGTAGGTGGAGGTCAGGAAGAGAAAGGAAGAGAGAGAGACAGAGGCATGGAGGGGGAGTGATGGAGGGAGAGGTTTGGTGGAGGAGCGTAGTCATAACCCAGTGAGGGTCTGTAGATGGGATGAGGTGGCCAGAAGAGGCAAGGTGGGGGTGGAATGGAGAGAGATAGATCGAGAGAGAAACAAGATAGATTGAGAGAAAGAGAGAGGGAGAAATAGCTTGTGAAGAGATAAGTGGAGAGATCAGACAGAGAGTCGGGGCTCTTCATGTGGGCAGGCGGTGCAGAAAGGTATCTTCATTGTTTGAAGAGGACTGAAGGGGGACTCGACGGGAACCTCAATGGGTATCGACAGACCTCCTTGTCCAGCATCCTAACTCAACCAACCCCCCCACCCCACCCCACTCACACAACACAGCAAACATGCCATGGTTTTTCCTCGATCACAACTGTTGGCTCAGCCACTGCGACTCACGTTTCAGCATGATGAACCCGGAGATGGTCGCGGGAGATCTCCAAGGCCTGAATATAGAGTTTGGCTGCTTCAGAATTGGGCAGTCTCCTTGAAACAGACAACTCCCTTTGGGCTCTGCACAAACTCCGCACATACTCAAGGACATGTCCCCCTTTTTATTGGACTAATGTTATTCAGTGTATTTTGGAACCGCGGCGGAGCTGAAAGGCGAGAGAGGCGAGGGAGGATAATATTCCGAGCTTTCACGAGGCTGTTAAAAGCTAGAGTCGAAATCAAGAGCCCAGATCATAATGAAAATAGAATGTTTTTTATTCAAGACGTCCACGCTGCGATATTACCCGGAATGTTTGTAGAGTGCGCGGGGGGTGGGGGGGTAATGTAGGGCAGGGTTAAACCAGAGCAAATGATGGCGATCTGGAGATGGAGGATACAAGTGAGGGAGAGAAGAATGAAGGAGTTAGGATAAGATGTGCATTGAGATGTTTCAAAGGAGGAGGAGTGGAGAACTCTTGAGCCGGCAGCCCTGAATACCTCCCCTATGTCAAGGACTGGGACTTTCTCACCACCCTCTCTCTCTCTTTGATTAGGAGCCAAGAGGAATACATTAATGACAGCCCACTATAACGTGCAAGGGTTGTTTACGATGGTGACATTTTGCAGAGACGTTTAGTAGAGAAATCGCTGACATGAATTAATTTCATCGACTAGCGTGGAGCAATTCAAACAAAACTCCACACCCGCGGAATCACATTGCAGGTGATAACGCTCGAGAAGGAATGAGGATGAAGTGTAGGATCGTTCAATCTAAACCCCTTAAGCCCTCCATGTATATAATCATAGCAAAGAATAGCACATCTGACTAAAAGCTCACAATACGTCACATTGCGATGCATTGTGAGCTTGTAGATTTGCATTCAGTTTTTGTGCTATTTTAGAAATATAATTACCCGTATTGCAATATAATGACGTGCCCAAAAATAGGGATGCTAGGTCAAAAGTGGTTTAATTCTCTCTAAACAATAGTTCCGTCTGGCCACAGCAGTAGCAGATTGGGTTACACACGATCCTCTGAATAATGAACCGGTGCAGCAACAACTGCTGGTCCCACGTATAGCAAGAGAAAAGAGCCAGTCTGTGTTCTAGCCCCCTGTTCCAGTCTGTTTGGGAAGACGTGACACTTGTGTCCCCATGGTCGCCCCATATCGTCCCCCGATGGTTCTTCTCTGGAACCTCAGAGCGCCAGCTGAGATTAGCATAACCATGAGGCCCCCATCCGCTCGCTGCCGGGATTAGTTCAGCCTCCTCCCACTGTCTGATGGCTCTTTATCCAGCTGGATAGGGCCCGTTAGGGGCCTTAAACACACCATCCTCGCTAAAGTCATTATCATTCAACTACCAAGAAGGAAATGGCTCACTGAGGGCCTGCTGTTGAGAGCGGGATTGACGTCTCATTTGGGGATGATTTAAGAGAATGGACGAGGGCAACTCCCACTTGGCCTATGATGGATTAGTCCATAAGCAGTCAATCAACACATCTTCATGCTTGTTCACCACTTGAATTGGGAATTGTTTACCTATAATTACATGGCCAAACTAGGGGGTCCCAGGTTAAAAGTAGTTAAGTGGTCATTGAGATAGTCATCTAGAACTAGTTCAATCTTAATTAAGATCTTAGTTAAGTCTTAATACAAACGATGGGGTAAGAGCTAGCCTCTTACCCCTGTAGAAGAGCAAGATAGTGAACAAGTTGTAACCCCTATGGGTTAGTGGGGTTACAACTTGGTCACTTCTTACTATTCCATACTGGAGTATTTTGTCACACCGTAAAACCCTGGCACACCGATCAGCACTAATACTAGTATTCATAAAGAGGGGATTTAAACTAATTTGCATGCCGGTGTCGTGCACCAAAAAGCTGAGCTTATAGATCTGGTATTATCTGTGACTGTGAGCGACACCAAGCTTACTGTATGTCAAACAAGACATTGTTGAGCAATGAGCACTGCCCTACAAAGCCAAACTGCAGAGAAAAACCCTGATAAATGTTGTTTAAACTGGTCAGACAATTGAGATGTCGGCATAGCCTATAAGTTATATTACACTAATTGTATATACTAAATTGTTTACACAAAGAAACGTGGTTACTGCACTTTGGCTTTGTAGGGCAGAGTATAAGTAACCAATATTAACCATTATTTATATCAACCAATATAACCAATATATTATTATTTGTATCAACCAATATAACCAATATATATACATATATATATATATAATATACAATATACAATATTATTACTGTTGCGCTTGGAAAATGTTGCTGCATGTGCTCGTCAAGAAACAGTTAATGTAGAAGTGAACATTTCAAAATAGGGTAAGCATTAGGATAGCATATTTTGTCATACTTGTATGTGGAGGGCAGGTTAGAGTCAGTTGAGTGGAGAGAGGTTTGGGGAAGGGGATCTAATTATGGGGAGGAGCTGCAAATTCCTTTTCAAAAGGAGCCACCAGAAACATGTTTACCACCCACTGAGTCCTATTTTACAAGAACTACTTTTACAAGCAACTCACTAGCTCAGTGGCCTTGTGGTTAGAGTGTCCGCCCTGAGATTGGAAGGTCAGGGTTCTATCGGCCAAGTCATACCAAAAAGACCCCCTGGACATGTCCATGGGGTGTACATCAGCTGCCTCACGCTACCGAAACAGGAGACAGGCTCCTGCCTTATGGGCCTCATGGCTCGGCAAGGCTTACACAGGGTACAACTACACTGTCGGTCAAGAAACGCCTAGGGCGGCCTGGGCCGTGGCTCAGCGGTCCAGGCACCTTGGCTGGTAACCCATTCTGGCAGTGTGCCGCGGGTTCGACTCCCCCACTGCATGTCACCCTCCCACCCATCTCTCTCCCCATTTCCTGTCACCCTACTGTGTGACTTCAACAAAAAAAACGGAAACGCTTTGCTGGCGCTACAAGTTTAATTTCCATCCACCAGCTGTTTAGAAACCAGGAAAAGACGCCTGCTCTAGGTGCTTTCTTGTTGCTTCTTCACGTGTATATGTGCCCTTACTGATGCCACGAAATTTGTAAACAACACCTTTCCTAGAAAGTCCTGCGTCCACTCGTAACTGTGGAAATTTGTGTGGCACCATCAGCAACAGACAGCCGCACCCACCTGGCTTTATCTGTCTGTTGTCCAGACGGATCGCAGGTCATGAGCTGCAGCACTGTGGCTCTACTGTGAGGCAAACCCCGGGGCTAATCCATCTGATTCAGGCTAGTCTACATCGGTGGCGTTTGGCATTGTGAAGGAGACAGTCACACCGCATGCCAATGTAAAGTAAAGTAAACTATACCTAATGCATTCTGCGGCCTGCTGATACCATGCATGGAGGAGCACATAAGTACATAAAACAATAAACAACAACACAGCAGACTTTAAGGAAATAAGTGGTTACTGGTGAAGAGAAACAGAAGGGAAGATGTATAGGTTTAGGGATTTATTTATCAAATGAATATACCGGTATGTATCTCCTTTTAACTTCAAGCATTCATTTTTTCCTGTTACCTTTTATTTACTATGTTATACAAAAGCTATATAGCTGTGCTCTCTGTAAACAACAAGCCGTATATCATAGTTATTTTTCTCTTTCTCTCTTCCAACTCTTTATTACCTTTCCCCTGACCCCCCCCCCCCCCCCCCCCCCCCCCCCCCCTCCAACCACTCTGGCTCTCACTGTTTCTCTCACTTTCCTTGCTCTCTCTTCACCCTCTCTCCCACCTACACCATCTCTTTAATCTCTCTCTCTCTCTCTCTCTCTCTCTCTCTCTCTCTCTCTCTCTCTCTCTCTCTCTCTCTCTCTCTCTCTCTCTCTCTCTCTCTGCCTCAGCTGTTCTCAGTTGCTCAGTGTGCCTTGTGGTGTGTGGACGGGCAGAGTAGCGCTGAATGGGGCAGGGCTATAGACTTGTCTAGAGCAGCATTAGAGACAGAGGGAGCAAGACAGGCAGCGGGAGTGAGTGTGTGAGTGTGTGTATGCCTCAGTGTGTGTGCGTGTGTGTGACAAGAGAGACAGAGAGAGAGAGAGAGAGAGTCTCAGTGTGAGATTGTGCTTACCAAGCAGACTGGATGAACAGCAGAAACAGACTAGACCTGTTTCTGTGTTCCCAACTTAAAGAAAGGAGCTGAGAGAAAACGTAGATGGTTGTTTATAAAGAAAGAGGAGAGACAGACAGACAGACAGAGATAGAGAGATAGACACAGAGAGAGAGAGAGAGAGAGAGAGAGAGAGAGAGGAGAGAGAGAGAGAGAGAGAGATAGAGAGATAGACACAGAGATAAACAGAGGGACAGAGGTATAGACAGAAGGACAGAGGTGCATGCTTGTCAGGCACTGGGACAGAGACCTCGAGTATGACAGCCATACAAAGACCTGCTGACTGCTTCTGAGCCTCACCATGGTACAGCTCTATGCCCTGGTCTCAGCCTTCAGTTTGGTTTGATTGTGGCTCTGACTTTGCGGAGGCTTGCTTTGCAGTGACATTGACCGGTACCCCAATTCCACTCCTGTTGCAGGTTCCACTACACCTTGGAGCTGGACTGTAACCTTGGCTTTTGACCCCTGGTGTTGGGGGGGAAGATTGTGATTTCTGGCAGGAGCCTGGACCCACAGAGGAGGACCAGACTGGATGCATCCTGCATTACTGGACCATTAGCAGTATATGGGGGGGTTTCTTTCTACAAGAAAGGACACACCTGATCTGAGTGCCACTATTTGGAGGACAGCACTGGAGAAGTGGATTTAAGGGACCTCTCTGTTTGCTCTTGCCCCAGGATCATGGGCTCTCTTTGGGGCATCGTTGTGCTGTTGTGTGGAGTGGATCTACTCCAGCTGGACGGCAGCAGTGCCCAGCAGACGAAGAACAACGTCCCCCGGCTAAAGCTCTCGTACAAAGGTGAGTCCCTTGACACCTCGCTATATTGACCTTTCAGTCTCCAAATGATGAAGTTGTGAATGAATCAGGCGTCATGATAAATAGTTAACCGCCTCATAAATAATAATAAATAATGTGCATTGATGAACTTGTTATTACTGCAGAACAATCAAGACACAACTATTTCTGTGTTGCTTATGCAATCTGCTAAATCATGGTTGTCCCCTGCAGGGCAGAGTGTCCTCTCCAATAGAAATGTGTGGAAACCCTGGAATTGATTATTTTCACCTCTTAATGTGTTGCAGCCTTATGACATCTATGGCCTGTGCGTTCATGAAAAAGCAAACTCCACACTTCATCAGGCATATCTATAACAGGTTCAGCTATGAGTAGGACAGCATTGTAGTGATGGTGGCACATCTTTCTGTGATTTGTATTTTGTCTGTCTATGATGGCATTAAAGGAACACCGTCATTTAACAGTTAATTTAACCACCAAGTGAGCCCCTTGCTTCTGTATTTTTGGGGGCAATCTTGTTTACTGTGAAGATGTTGTGTCAGGTGCATGTTTTAAGCACAGGTACAAGCCTACTATGTTTAGCTGTATTTAAGAGCTTCTCTCAATAAAGTGAAACATGTTCATTTAGAATGCTGTATTATCTGATGTAATGGAGTTTGAGTCAACAACAGGCGTTTGGTATATGGTAGTATAGGACCATTAGCCACTTGTCAGAGCAGTTTGTATCGATCTGCTTTTCATTTCCCCCCTCTGGTCGTTTAATTTTTATCGCAGACTGAATTAAATATGTATGCATTTTCTTTCGGGAAATGGCTGATATGTTTGATATTATTTTTTCTTATATCTTTAGGCCTTTTAAGCCTCGATTGTTAGTCTACAGTGAAAGAAATACAGGAAACAGGAAGAGTGACACGCAGCAAAGGTTCGCTGAGCTCGGGAATTTAACCCGGGCCTCACTGTCAGGCATCAGACACTATTATCATGTTTGATATTTCAATGTAACTTTTTCTTAAGAATTGTATGTTACCCAGATTTGCACGATAAACTGTCTCTCTATGAGCTCACAACCCACCATACTCCACAAAATGAACCCTGAGTGTGGACATTAACTTTCCAATATCTCTCTGCTCTGCAAATTATTTCACTGAAATGTGTACAGATGTCTCCTCCTGGCCATGCCTTTCTCCCTCTGACTCTGTCCTGATAGAATGCTGTTGTCAATTTTGTAATGAAAAGTGCTGCCAGACACAGATTTGCAGGCAGTTAAGTGTCATTCATCCATCCTCTCACCCTCCCTCCGTCCTGCTCTCTCTCTCTCTCTATCTCTCTCTCTCTCTCTCTCTCTCTCTCTCTCTCTCTCTCTCTCTCTCTCTCTCTCTCTCTCTCTCTTTCCTGGATGTCATTTTTCCGCTCTGTCCTTCCCTGCATGGCAATTATGCTGAGGATGAATGGTACAAAGTCTGTTTCAGCAGATGGCTTTCCCAAAGAGACGTTCCTCTCTCTCCTCTCTCTCAGCACTGGGAGTGCCGTAATTACACATACACAAGCACACACGCATGCACGCACGCACAATTATGCCTATAGGTAGATACATTCACTAATACATTCCTGTATGCTCACATGCGCGCACACGTGCGCACACACAAAACACACACAGGCGCGCGCACCAATTCGTGGCCATCTGTAGATAGCTAATGATACCTGTGAGCATATCAGTCATTTCTAACCACATGCTGCTGTTGAAACACGCCCCAGCAGTGATATCTCTATTTATTAGAGATCACTGCAGACACCTGCTACACATGACTCTATTAGATCGCTTCAAACAAGACATCGATGGAAATGGAGATACATGCAAGCATGATGCAGCTATTTTGTCTGCCATTTCGTCTGACACGAATCCTGCACAAAAAAAGTATTCATTTCAACGTGTGAAGTTAAATGAACACTACGTATATGAAAGTGAAAATTTTAAGAAATTGATCATTTCACTCTAGCTCAACCTGAGAAGTACTGTATGTGGCATGGTCTAAAGAGCAAGAGCAACTTACACATCCCTGCTACTGCGGTGGAACATTAAGGAAATACATGGTAGGCTAACCTAATCTTTTTAACAATCTCATCAGATTAATGGCTCTAGTAGTTATCGTTGGATACGGATTTTGTCCACAATTCCATGCTGTATTGATGCTGGTACGTAACATAGGAGAGATAACAGGCAAACGTTGATCAAAATAACAATTCTACTTTCTCTAATTGAGTGCATGTAATATGAAACATGCAAGTTAATGATGATCTATAAGGGTTTACCAACTCTCCATCATTTCTCTGGGGACCACATGGAACCTCCTCAAGGACCACTGGTGGTCCCCGGACCACTGGTTGAAAACCACTGTCCTAAATCATCATAAGTAAGTTATTATACTTCGACCCAGAGATATTATTCTGTGTACGGGAAACATACCAGTACAAATACCTGAAACATACCAGTACAAATACCTGCCTGCAAAGTGTGCAGTAGCTGTACCCTCTTTCTTTAGGTAGAACATGTGACATGCAGGGCTGTGAGGTGATGGAACCCTGACCCCTACAGGTTAGTGGGAGGTCACACCTTTCAGCCCAGTAAAATAGAACAGCCGTAATATTCTAAACCTCTCCCAGTAAACTCACTGAGTCAGTCAGTAAGATGAGATCAGAACAGATAACCTCATGTCTCTCTCTCTGTTGTTGTGTGTGTGTGTGTGTGTGTGTGTGTGTGTGTGTGTGTGTGTGTGTGTGTGTGTGTGTGTGTACGCTTCCTCTCTCTACCATTCTCCCGACAGTGTGAGAAAGAGCACGCTCACTCGCTCGCACACATGCTCGCACGCACGCACGCATGCACGCACACGCACGCACGCACGCGCACACACACACACACACACACACACACACACACACACACACACACACACACACACACACACACACACACACACACACACACACACACACACACACACACACACACACACACACACTCCACAGTCCACCCTAGGGGTCCCTTAACTGATCTTCAGAAGGTGATTTGGGAAGAAGGGTGGGGGGGTGCAAAGGGCAGTGGGCCAGGGGGAAGGATATAACAATAGCACCCCACGGCTACCTAAACATGAGCTGAGCTCCAACTGTATCAACAAAGTAAAGTGACTGAGTGATGATAGGGTTTACAGTAGGGCCGTTTCGCCACAGAAAGTAGTGTATATTCTACACAGAGATGAACAGATTATTCTTCAAGGAAAGGTGCACGTTTACACGGTACACAGAAGTACCCATAGAGACAGGATCCATGTGTGTTACATGTGGACGGAGTAGAGCACATGTTGTTTACTGGCCAGGGAAGACAGGGTACTTTGGTTTTATAGGCCTTGAGTGTACTGCCAAAAGTAGTCCTTCTCTTCGACCTGTCCACCCCTTTGATGAGCGAAGCCAAGGACTTATCCCCCCCCCACACACACACACACACACACACACACACACACAGTAGGCTACATGCAAGCACTCACGCACGCACTCACACACACACACACACACACACACACACACACACACACACACACACACACACACACACACACACACACACACACACACACACACACACACACACACACACACGTATAATCAGTAACAACAGAGTCTACATAGATTTTTACCTTTGAACGCCAAATGAAACGCCAATGGAAACCATGCAGCCTGTTTCTTTGGTCACATGAGTCTTCTGCTGGTCATATACAGTGAAGCCAGCCATGGTTTGTTTTTTTTGGGTGTGCTTGGACTTTTAATCACAGTCATGGGGAATGAGGAAGTTCCCCAGAACCTTTTAATCCATGAGCATGTTAAGAATCTCCTGAGTGGAGTTGAGTTTCCACCAGTGTGAATGAGCTCGCTATTTGAATGGTGTCATATGCAGCTAGATGGTGACCTGCCTGTCTCAGGATTTAACTAGTGATTTGACTAGTGTGTCTCTTTATACTATCGACTGACACTACTTTCTGCATAGCTACGGCCAGATGCTCGTGATTGACTTTTCAATTTTCCATTGTTTGCGTTATCCCCCCCCCCCTCTCTCTCTCTATCTGTTGATCTAATCTATGGTGCCCAAAACCGGTGGCCAACTAACAGCTTCACACTATGAGATCTGACCTAGAACTGTCAACATCATTTAGCTAATGTCATTGCCTAAGGATTATTCAAATTACCTGAGTGTGTCTGATCAATTACAGGCACAGCAGTTATCCCCAAACCTCAAATAGTTGGCAGAGTAACACCCCCAGAGCGCTGCTCCATATACTGTAGGCCTACATGTATCATATCTACATCAAATGTAGAGGTGTTTCAATGCATTGAACAAATTGTGAACAAATTATTCTGCTGATGATATGTCCTCAGCCTCAGGCACATGTGAATGAGTCAACCTACATAATGTTGGCATGATCCTATACATTGTGTGTTGTCAGCGGGCAATCACACATCCACCCGTGTGCAGAGTGACTTGAGCCCTTGAACTGAGACTGAGCCCATACAGAAATGCCACACATGGGTTATTGTTATGATGTGTTTTTTTGCTTTCTCTATGGTAGCACTTAGATAACACATAACACCATGCCCTCCAGTCCAGAGAGAGAGAGAGAGATAGAGAGAGAGAGAATATAGGGTAAAAGAGTTTATTTTTATCGCTCTCGCATGGGACTGTTCATTCTTTCGCATCTATTCCATCTGCCACTTCTTTTCTTTTTTCTGTTTCTCTGTTTGTTTTTCCCCCTGTTCTCTCTCTCTACTCAGATACCAATATCCATTCTAATGGAATACAGCAGTGTCCACAAAAGTGAGGATAAAACAGAATGACGATAAACTGAAAAATGGTAATTGAAAAAGGCTCTCGGAAAGAGAGAAAGAGAAAAAAAGAAAGAAAGGGAGACAATACGTAATGTAAAATCTGGAGGAGCTTAATTTAACTTGGAGTTTAAAAATGGTCCATTTGGTTATAATTGAATAACTGATTTACACGTCTGAGACTGAATTACAAATCTGATACAAATCTGACACAGAATTGAATTGTTTGTTATCAATGGAGAAAGTGAAGTGAAAGTGGACATTGGCGGGCAGCAGCAGCTGCACAGAAAGTGGTATATATGGGGCAGAAGCAGGCAGGTCCACTTCAAAGAAGACACGACTAGAAGAGAGAGTGGAGAATATAGCGGAGCAGCAGCTGCGCCTGCTACAGGTCACACAATTCACACACTTGTCTGTCCACCTGTCTGTCTTTTTTTTGCTCTGTCAGTGTATCTTTCAGTTTGTCTGGTCTCGCGTCTGTCCGTCTTCTGTTTGCATGTGTCTTATATTCTAAGAACACACCGTGTGCGTCAGTGTTGATTTTGTCAACTAAAACTATGACAAAATGAAATGTTCGTTTTCACAGATGAAACCTAGGCTAAATAAAAACTAAGCTATGGTGACTAAAACTTAAATATATTTACAATGTTGCCAACAAATAAAAACTAGATGTTGATGTTAGGGAGGGACTAATGGAGAAGAGAGCCTGTAGAACAAATTATATTGTTGTGCTCTGAAAATAGTAGATCTACAAGCATACAGTAGGCTACAATGCACATTTATTTCTGGCCATTACGAACCATCAAGGCAATACATTTTCGTCAACAAAATCAACTGTAGATTTAGTTGACTAAAATGTAAAATCATATATAGTCGACTCAAACTAAAACATTTCAGATGCACTGGTGTGCATGGTTCTGTTTTTACAATAGGCTAGTTCACCCAAACCTGAGACCTGTTGGCTTAATGGACTGTGTGTTACAGTAAGCAAGAAAATAAATAGAGGATATATCGATGCAATCACGTAAAAAACAAGTGTACAGTAATGCTATCATCATCATTGCGATGTTAGTGGTTACCACCTGCCTGTGGTAGAGAGACCGGTTCCAACATGTACGGCTACTGTCACCTCGGTGGCAAGGAAACCTTTTTAGTTCTTTCCAATAACACACACCTCTGTGTATTGTATCTATGCTCCATAAACACACACGCACGCACGCACACAGGAACGCTCACACATCGCCCCCATAGTCCCAGAGTGATTCACTTTTAATAGTAACTATCAGTCCCATGTTGAACGGTGCGTTTCCATGGACACTGTGCAGTTTTTTCACACACAGGTGTGGTGTGACTCGTGTGAGAGAGGGCTACAGCTGACTGGCTCTGTAAAGGATGGATCTCGAACACCATCCATCCTGTTTATAAAATACGCTGAGCAACAAGTATTTTTCTTTACAGAGGAAAACTGTTTAGAGTCTAGACTCTAGAGTAGACTATAGACTCCCTCTCTCCACTCACACACCTGTCTATTGTTGATTGTGTGTTATTTGGGGAGGAATGGAATCAGTCATTGTTTTGTGTGTGTGTGCGTGTGTGTTAGGCTGCGCAACAGTGACACTTGGTGGTGAAAAGTAAACCAACCAAACGCTATTTTCGTGCTCGGACACAGCCAGCCAGGGACGGACACACATAGCTGTCTATAGGAGTGGTTGCACCACTCAAAAATGGATGTGTTAAGGCTGATTCATACTTAAAAATGCACACAAATATAAGAGATCTACAAGCACGCAACACATTGTGCTGTGTATGGCTGTGAGTGTGACACGTTGTGAGCTTGTAAGTCTGCTATTCTTGGTATAAGACAGTAACAACGACACATCTAATTACAGTATAAAGCAGGCTTTACCATGCAGATATACAGAGCCATCCTTTTTGGTTGTAGCAGCATGTGGAATATATAGCCCTTCTAATGTTGTTGTCGTTCACACATGGTAGAAAAGTCTATGGGTATTCTGAATGTGGAAAAGAAAATATGCGACCCACCCAATAGGATGTGTAAATTACTTCAGACTTCGGTGCCCTATGTGCACACACACACATGCGCACACTCACTCTCTGTCTCTGTCTCGGTGGTGCAGGTGAAAAAGGTCAGAGGTATGCTCAATTTATGCTCTGTCGTACGGCGGTATCACGCACCATGAATAGTAGATCTGCAAGCTCACTGTGTTTCCCATCTGTGGTGCGTTTGAGCTTGTGGATCAGCTGTTTTGGGTGTGCGACACCCTTGCACGACAGCAGGTATAAATCAAGCTGTATGGAGTGTTATTGTACTGTCGGAGAAGGACTTACAGTGTTTCTGCCGGTGATTGATCACCGTGGCTACAGAGAAACTCTAATCTGGGACAGAGAGCTTTGGGCTGGGTTCAACAGCACTTTTTTAGTGAAACCTTTTATGACCTTCAGTTTCTTTCCTTTCTTTTAGGACCACAACTTTCTTTAATAACCGCCCGATAATCTGATAAATCCATTAAAACTAGTCGCATTCCAACTCAATGTGCTTCATACACAAAAAAAACAGAGAAGCCTAACAGGCTCCAGAGGCATGTGATAATTTGATTTGGGTTTCCATAAACATATGGAACATTTAATCTGATGCAGCCAACAGCCGCTGTCTCATAGTCTAATTTCATCATTCCATAAATCATATTTCTGTCCATATGGACAACTCAGTATAAGCTTTGCATAAGGGGTTTGGTAAATTGCAGGCTACAGACTGGGCTTGTTCAGTAATTAAATAAATAGTAACTATAGTAAATATAACGAAATGATGACACATTTTTGTGAACTCTTAAGAGAAATCATTGTGGTGACTTTTGTGGGATGCTTTTGTGAATTAATTCAGTGTGCATAATGGCTGATTCACACAAGACCGCTGACTTTAGGCTTTATATTTAAGAGACTGTTTAGCTATAGTTGCTCTTTGCATGAATCGGAACGCTATGAAAACTGAGCCGTAATAGATACCAACAAAATAACCAAGACAACAGCAATAAGACAGGGGTGTGTGTGTGTGTGTGTGTGTGTGTGTGTGTGTGTGTGTGTGTGTGTGTGTGTGTGTGTGTGCGCGCGTGCGTGCGTCCATGCGTGTGTGTCCTCAGTGAAAATAGGATTCTTTTTATTTATTTATTTAGTGCCAATACCAAAGGGAGGTGGATCAGGAGAAGCAGAACTTAAGCAATCTGTTTCTAACTACAGCCGGCCCAGGAGGTCTTCACTCCCCCCATCCCCACCCTCTCTCTCTCTCTTCTCTCTCTCCTCACCTCTCAAACTCATCTTTGGCAAAACTCAGATTTTCTTCCATTTTCCCCATCTCTCTCCCTCCCTCTACCTTTCACCTTTCATTAGTAGAGTGTTTGATTTATGTTTGGGGAAAAGGCAAAATGACTCAAAGGAGTATCATGACACAAAACCACAGAGGAGGGCACGTTACTGGAAAAAATAATTTCTGAAGAGGTCCTTGCTGGATTCAGCTGAACGAATCTATGGAAACAATTAAATTACAAGATAATCCTCCAAATTCCTCCTAGTCTCCCTTGCAACCCCACGCCCATAGTTCCAAACTCCCATCAACAGCCTATACTCCCCACAAAGTCTCCTTTACGTTTATATATCCTTTGGTTGGCTTTGTTTGATATACAGGCAGGTTCCAAAAGGAGATCCCTGTTATGAAGAAAAGGGAGCTTCTTGTTACTTTACTTTCAATACAAGGAACACTGCATTTCATAATGCTTTCTCTTGTCTTATGTTTCCAGCATTCCATCCATGTATTTGGGCAGTTCATAATATTCTGGAGCCTTTCTATCAAAATCTTCACTTGAAGCCTAGATCGGCTATTTTCGGCATTGGTGTTGAGGGGAATTTATCTTAAACTCTAATGATGATGAATTTGAAGGCAATGAATGGCAGAAATAGCCGCTCTACAAGAGCAGTACTCACGGCCCATGTTTAGTCTGTTGTGAAGCAGAACAAACAAACCTGCCTGAATACGGGTGTATTTATACTGTGGTGATTGCAGCAATGATTGGCTGTGGTGAGTGGAGGCAGGTGTAGTGGATACGGGTGATTGTGAATGGGGAGTGGCTAATGAGTGAGGGCAAGTGTGGTAGATCCAAGGGGCCAGTGAGGCGCTCCAACGTTGAAGCACTGGGCCCTAGTGGTAAGTAAGAGGAAGGACTACAGGCGGACCCGTGGATTCATGACCGGGAAACCCCGTGCAGCTGGGCTTCAACATTGAGCGCTCGGTTGCACTTCCGCATTTGGGCACCAAAATTTGGTGCCCAAATTGAAAAAAGGCAGAAGTATAGACGGTCCTTCCGGGTGCTTCAAAACGCCACTGAGAAACTTCCACTGACATGAATAGCGGAGGGGGCGGAGCTTCGCGCCAGATCAGTCTCTATCCTTTTAATACTCTATGGGTAGAACTAGGACAGTGGTAGATAGGGAAGCGATTGAGAATGGGGAGTGGCTGTGATGTGCAGAGGGTGGTCTCTACTCCTGAACCTATGTTGAACACAACTACATTTAATCTACTTTGACGTGAGTGTTTGATGTCTAAAACTGAACTAATGAGGCAACTAAAGTTCAAACAAAAGAATATTGTCCCTGTGGTAAGTAACTCAACGCAACAATCTCATGTTGCATTCAAAAAGGGGATGGCTGAATACAAAGTTGTCTTTTGATCAAACTATAGCCTACTTAATGTGTTTCAATGATTCATGTTACAGCCTTCTCATAATTTTGTAAACATTAGTGTCAGGTGCATCCAAGAAACCTGCATCATCCCGTCTATTCTCCTCTCGCTTAACTCCTACGTCCTTTTTAAACGTGTTATCTCTGTTTCTATTTTCTCTCGCTCTCTCTCTCTCTCTCTCTCTCTCTCATTCTCTCTCTCTCTCTCTCTCTCGGTCTCTGACACACTTCAAAATTCTTCTGCTGAAACATTCATGAACTTTTCGGTTATTTGCTCCCTGAGAGTGAGAGAAAGAACGAAAGTGCGAGAGGAAGCGCCAGAGTGGAAGGATGAAATGTCAATTCTCTCTCAACTCTCTTTTCGTCCATCCATACCTCAACGCCCTTTCGTGTGGTTTGCCAAGTGGAGGAGGGGGTCATCGTGTGGGCAGTGAGAAAAAAAACATGTGAGAGGGATGGAGTGTGAATAATGTGTCACAGAAAAATGACCTGCCGTAATGTCCTAGCTTCACCCATGACAACATTCTGAACATACTGCTTGTTAGCTGAGTTCAGCTTTCCATTGTGAGTGTGAAAATCGCTCATTCGGCCAGGCTTGGGAACACACATAGATTACACAACGTGAGCTGGCTCTTTCTAAAAGTAGCCCGTATTAAAGCCAGCTAATGGTTGTTGTGGGTTCAGCGTAATCCTCCGTTTTCTACTGGTGGAATAGCGTTGCAACATCATGTATATAGTTTCCAGATTTCCTGTTCCGCAAAGTTGGCCCATCCAGCCCGAGCCAGACAGTTTGATTGTTGGCTGCCAACATTGCTGTATATATACCTGCCCAGAGCTCAAGATGGCTTGGCCGTGATGCTTAGATAACTGCGGTCCACCTCTCTGCTCACTGGCGCAGCTGCACCATTATTTGTAGGCTTGGAACCAGTTAGTGTGTGATTTTGGAGGAAGGTGAGCATTTTTGTGGTTGACAGTGGTTCCCAAACAATGGGTTGTGACTCAGGTGAGGAAAAGTGAGCATCGCATAACGATTGTGCCACAGGGGACGCACGTTGTATATGTGGCTGATAGAGAGATGTCAGACAAGAGGATTGGCTGCTTTTGTTTTGTTATTTCTATTTGCTTCTAATTATTGTAGGCACACTTTTATGTTGTTGTTGTTGTCTCTCTCATTCGTGTCCTCCGAGTCCAAAGAGGATGATACGATCTCCCACCATGCAACCTATACCATATATTGGACATGGTCCTTTCCCTCTGATCTCAACCTTCTTTCAGGAGATGGTCTCTGGGTTGAATTTCCACAGATCAGTGAAGTTCTGCTTCCATTTCCAGCCACCAAATAATGTACAGCTCTCCATTGTAGGCAAAGGCTGAATGACCGCTGCATCATTCTGGAATTAGCTGTGCAGAAGGTGTGTTCAACCAGGAGTTGGTTTGAGTGGTCCCTCCTCCCCTTTGGAACAGTTCCAGAGACACTAGGTTTGAACCATCTGTGGGCGTCTACATCAAATGCGTAAAGCACATTGTAATAGCCCCCTCCCCAGATGAAGACTGTATCTTCTATCAACGCAGCTGTGTAGCCATAGAGACTTGATGGAACCTCAAGGTGACATTCTCCAGCATAGATTCACTGTGTTGAAGATGTGAACATCAATGGGCTCACTGTCTCCTCCAAAGCAATACAGCTTGTCTTGCAGCACCACGGCTACTGCATGGCGCCATCTCTCTGCTCCTCCTTTCAGATGTACGGCCGGTGGACCCCCCCCCCCGTGCAGTAGCTACCACACAAACGGACTGAGAGAGAGAGAGAGAGAGAGAGAGAGAGAGAGACAGAGAGAGAGACAGACAGACAGAGAGAGAGAGAGAGAGAGAGAGAGGTGCTGTGCCTTAAGTGCCTTAGATGTTAAAATGTGTGCCCTTTAAATAGGGGTTACTTGTTTAATTCATAATGGATTTGTATAAATTTGTATAAGAGCGACACCAAATGTATCTTTTGGGTCTCAAGCTAAGAAGTAGAGAGAATGGAACAGAAAAGCTTTTGAAAAGGCAAAGAAGACACTCTGAACACTGCATTCTCAGGCCAGGATTGGTGACGGTGGCAAAAGCTATAAAACTGCTCGAGCGTGGACAGCTACACATGCTGTCAACGTTGAAGTGCTCAAGTGTTGCTCAAGCCACACTGCGTATGAAAGGGTACAAATGGCACATACTGGACTACGGCAAGAATGAGCTTCCTCCATTTCTCGGAATGGTGCAGGAATTGTGGCGAGACAGAAGGCGTGTGTAAATGGTGAAACAAAAACATACGTTTGATTGACGCTTCACTGCGTCATTGGACTGTTGAAAAACATTGACGCCAGCTCTTTTTCTTTTCTTTTCTCTCTTTTTTTTTTTGCAGGGCATTGTGCCCCTCACGCAGCGTGTGTCAGCTGTCAGTTTGTAGCACTTGCTGGTGGTGTAACCAATGCGATGTCCCTGGTTTCCACCGAAAATGACTTGTAGCATGTCGCTGTGAGTGTGCTTGAGCACAGCATGAGTGTGCAATTGGACTTTTTGATATATCCTCCTGGGGGCCTAAATCTAAAACAAAGCAATGTAACATTACTTGTTGTAGCATTGTAATATAAACTGTTTACCAGTAAGACGCCCTGAGTGCGAGAAGCGACCGCACCCTAAAGGGGCCTGGGTGACAGCAGACTGCTGGGCGAGCACTGGCGCTTTGGCATGGGGGGTCAGAATTAATTCTGTACTGGCCATATATGGAGCGTGTCTTGAGTGTACAGGGTTTGATGAGGTGATCAACATATGGAATTTCAGAACAGGAAGGACGGGTGGGGAGGGATCAACATATGGAATGTCAGAACAGGTCAGCTCCATATATGGGTTTGAGGTTTGAGGTCAGATGTTGTTGGCCGGCTCCATATATGCAGATCTAGGTGATGATCCAGTCTTCTCCATGTATGGTTATCCAGGGTTAGATGAGGTCAGTGTTGTGATCTTCATAATGGAGATGGTCATATATGGTGGCGTGACATGTCTCGAGGCGTGACCATATATGGAGACGTGATGTCACGAGGCGTGACTATATATGGAGGCGTGGGTGACTAACTAACGTACAGACGCACGTTCTGAAGATAATAAATGTTGCATAACACACCTGCATTAAAATTAGATGACAGATAATACAGTGGATTATTGTCTGAACTCAGAACGGCATCTTCTGCTACAGCAGACATGTTTTGCTTCATTGCGATGTTGATTCGCTTTAACTTTCATTCGAAACAGCTTTGAGTCTGCGGTGTTGTTGTTATAACTACCCATAATTACTGTAATGGTGACCGAATGGTGATTATCGAATTCCCCTTTCTCTCCGTTCTGTCCTTTCCAGAAATGCTGGAGTCTAACAACCTAGTGACATTCGAGGGCCTGGCCAACAGCTCAGCTTATCACACCTTCCTTCTGGATGAGGAGAAAGGCAGACTGGTGGTCGGAGCCAAGGACCACATCTTCTCCTTCAACCTCCTGAACATTAGCAAAGACTACGCACAGGTACAGTAGAATGAGTTGACCATGAGATTACCATGTTCAAGGTGGTTCATTATTGTTACCTGTCTTGTCCACCACTAGTATACAAACTACGTCTGTAGTTTTTATACTAATATCATAATAAAACGCATTTGACAGATCAGTCTTATGATCAATTTGTCTATCCATGACTATGTTGTATAGTTTAACATAATACTGAGTCTGACTATTTGTCAATTTGTCTGTATGACTGACTGGCCTCATATTATCTTGCACTGTGCGTGTGTACATGTGTGCGCGTGTACATGTGTACCTCCATCCACAGTCCCATTCCAGGCCTCAGGTATCTCTGGACTGCAGAACAGACTCTTGTTTCTGCACAAAAGTGCCTAATGAATATTTCAGGCCAGAGCTGTCGCACAGGATCACACGCTGTGCCAGGCATGTTAGCCGCTCTGCGCACACCTGGATGAATAATGAAGTAAACGGAAACAAAGTGGAGAACAAATCGCATTGTGAACCCCCATCACCGCCACCGGCCGCCCCCCCCTCCAACCCGTCCATTATACACAGATGCATGCAGACTTGCTGCACTTCAGGCCTATGGCATTCTATAGATCAGGGGGTTTTTTCCTTTTGTTTTCAGTTTGTTGTTTTATTCTGTAAATCTAATTCAGGAATTGGTAATTTATGTTGTCAATCATGTGTTCATGTCTGTGCCACAGATACCCTGGCCAGCATCACCCACCAGGAGAGATGAATGCAAGTGGGCAGGAAAAGATCTCTCGGTAAGAGTTTCAATTGAACTTCCAGTTGTTGCAACTTGCTTTCACACTGTGGCCAACCTACAGTATTCCACTGCCTACTTACTGCGAGACGGAACTTTAATATATTTTCCATGAACAAGAAAAGAGAAGTAACATGCACAAACGCACGCACTCACGCACACACACGCACACGCACACACACACACACACACACACACACACACACACACACACACACACACACACACACACACACACACACACACACACACACACTACACAGTGTATTGCATCATTTGGACAAGTTACACTGGTTTAAGCTATAGTTTACATGTGCCCCAGTGATTCATTATAACCACACCAAGCACAGTGACAGTGACTAAGACCTGACTGCCACACCAAACCAACAGTGACTAACACCTGAGTAACAGAAATGTAGTCTCTTTGTAATATTACGTGTCACTCATCTTGTGTGGTGAAAAGCCACGTGGACAAAGCACTCTATTCGCTGCTGTGGCTGACCACAAAAGCTGGTCATAATCCTTTCTCTGGCATCATCACTTGACCTTAATCACCTTTCTCTGATATCAATTGTGGGAAATCACTGCAATTTAGTGATGAGCATGGAAATCAAATCTACAGTATATAGTCACGTGGTTTGTTGCTGCAATAAATTATATATCTCATTTAATGCACAGTGACTCCACGAAGGCTATAGCCGTTTATGTAAAATAATATAATATAATGCTTCGGGTAATTTGATAAGATGATGCTAAAGCTGGATCCGATGTACTGCCATGGCATTATGACTCGCTCATCCTGAGATGACTCTATGTTGCATGACAAGCCAAACGCTGCACCTGTATTTAGAAGAGCAGAGGTTGAGCATTACATGTTTGTTTAAAGTGGGGTGACTATGTAAACACACTAGAGAGCATTGACATTGCAGCTTAACCACTTCAACCTGCTGGTGTCCCTATTTTAGTCATATATGCAAAAACACATTTTCAACAAGCTCACAACACATTGCGAATTGACGCGTTGTGGAGCTTGCAGATTGTCTATTTTTGCTATTTCTCGTACAGCGAAGTATACAGGGCTTACAGTAAGTGGTTAGCTTCTTGATTAATCAATCGCAGTAGATGAGCCCCAGGCTGCAGTATGGAATCGTAGCAGTATATCTGGGCCTCAACTCATTGACCGGTACGTGGCTGCATGCAGCCAGGAACCTGTGAGCTGTCTGCTGTGCGCTAGGACTGATTTAAAGTGCCATGAAACCCTTTGTCTGGGTCTGTTTTCTGTAAACACTCAGGCATGGATGAATGGAGCAGCCTGAAGGGTTGTGTGTGACAGGGCCATGCTAAAGCGTCGGAGAGAGAGAGAAAGAGATGAAGAGTGAGGGAGATGAAGTTGCCTGCCACCGATGGTGTGTGGATGTGGGTGTGAAAGGGTGAATGCAAATTGTAAAGTGCTCTGGGGAATATATGCAGTAAATGCATAATACCGTTTTAGATAAAACAGGTACGAACCTGTGAGATTTAATTCTTGTTGTCTGCATTGTTAGCTGAAGGTTTATTACAGGTTCCACTGCCCAAAACAAAGTGTGCAGACGGCATAATGAGCTTGTTGCAGTCATTATAGTCGATTATTCACATAAAACCGCATGCGCGCGCGCAAAGAACGACGTTGGTTGAGATGAAAACAAAGACTTACACAACAGCGGCTGCCGCTGACCCAGTAAAGCCAGATAAATGTAGTCATGCATAATCTGTGGCTCTTTTTCCTTTCCCCCCCCCCATGTGTGCAATGATGACATATTCATTTTCGTTCGGGGTCAGGTCTGTTCAGGCACGTGCTGTGCTGATGGAGCACAGCTAGGGAAAGCTGACCACGCAGCAACAGAGACAACACACACAGTACAAGACAGCAACAGATACAGATACCCACAGGCTACTGTACTCACCCATATATATACATACCGGTACTTACATACATATTTATACGTTGCCTTACGATGGGGTTTCTTGTTGAAAATTGTAGATCTACAAGCTCACAACTCAACTCACAACTCAACACTCAACTCAACTGAACTGAACTCAACTCAACTTTTATTTATAGAGCACTTTTAACATGACTAACCAAAGTGCTGTCAGATTAAAACAAATGCAAATGCTGTCAGATTAAAACAAATGCAATATAAACAGTGTGATGAATCATGAAATAAACACAAACAAAACCAGTAAGGTGCTACAGTGAATCTAAGTTCACAACGTGCCGTGGGTTAGTGACTTGAGCGATGTATAAATTGAGCATTACACACATACTGTATAAATTAGCGAAAACATTACTCAACATCACTATTCCAGGCATTCAGCTGGTTCTTTTTTTTTATTCCAGAGTGACTTGATCAATAGCATCACAAGCAATCAAACAATGAAGAAGCTGCAGCAAGGCCAATATGACCAGAAGAAAAGGGATATTCAGATTGATCTGCTAATCATGGAGAAATCATAATAAATAGAAAGTCAGACCCAGCTAGAGAAAAGCATTTCTTTAGAAAATATGGAGTAAGATCAGGTGAGAATTGGGTGACATGAACTGTGTCATCATCCCATATCATACATCTTACTGTATACTGACAGTTATACTCTCTCACTAGCACCAAGGTGCTTTATAGTACCATTTTATACTGCATGGTTACTTCATGAGTTCTTGTTTATACACCCTCGGTTAACTCCCCCCCTTGTAAATGTCACAATAATCCCATTGGATATTATCCAGCCCCTGTCCACTGTAATCTTATTCTTAGAAGTCAACATGTGGTGGGATGAAAGAACTAAGTGCAACGAGAGAGAGAGAGAGAGAGAGAGAGAGAGTCACAGATTATCTCAGCTAACCGGATAACATACTTGTTATCTAGAGTTGTTGTTGTTGTTGTTACGCCGCACAATTACTGCAATCTAATCTGGTGCTGTGGTACAGTTCTAAAGGCCATTAATTTATTTCACTAGATTACACATCTTTCTCTCTCTCTCTCTCTCTCTCTCTCTCTCTCTCTCTCTCTCTCTCTCTCTCTCTCTCTCTCTCAAATGTAACTAAATTAAATTCATCGTTTTCATCTCATTAATCTCCTGTGTTTCTTTGGCTTTGTGTGCGTCCATCAGAGGGAGTGCTCGAACTTCATTAAGGTGCTCCAGCCGTTCAACCAGAGCCATCTGTACGCGTGTGGGACGGGAGCCTTCCACCCCGTGTGTGCCTACCTGGAGGTGGGCAAGAGGCCGGAGGTACTGTCTGGAACACAACACGTCTTTGTTATTGAACAAATTGTTCGGGTGTGTCCATCAATATGCATGTCAATTCTGTCGCTCTTTTGCATTCTGTGCGTCCATGGTTAAATCTCGCAAACTAGCGGCCCAAACAGGGTCCAAATCTATTCTGCACGCTGTCAATGAAGTAAAATATTGTTCACATAATATTGTGAACATTTGTTTTGTGCGTTTCATTTTTTTGCTTTTCATATTTAGTGAATTAATAATCTCAGATTCACTGTGCCTCCGTCCCTGCAAAATTGTGCAATACAAGAGAACAATTCCATCAATATGTCATAATAATTATGACATCATAAATATGACATCAACATGATGTCAAATTAGATTTCCACATGGACAGGACATGGTTATTAACTGTCTTGTTACAAATCCCTGGCACAGCAGCAGCTAATGTGAGACACAGTAGAAAATGCACGTTTGCCAGAGTCGGTATAGAGTCGATAAAGTTTTTACTTTTGATTTACAATTTTAGAGCACAGAAGGACCATCTCTAAGGACATTCTCTTCCCCTGAATGCTTTTCAAACTACTTAAAACATAATTTCAGTCACTCAGCAAAATGAGGTGGAAAATTAAACACAGCGTTCCAATAGTCTCCAAACTCTCCAATGCATCACTCTTACTATGAAACTGCTACTCTGTGAGTGTGTGTGCATGTGCACGTGTGCGTTTGTGTCCACTTGTGTATGAAAGAGGGAAATTGCTCTCCTCTCCTTAATGGCACTGACTCAGTCTTATAAATGTGTGTTTCCTATTCATTAGACAGTCGTTCTTTTTAACTGACAATTAGGGAGCGGAAATATCTCTGAGATCAGCCATTTACGTAGCACTGCAATTCATCTATTGGCAAAAGACAAGTTTAAGGTTGTGAAAGAATGTATGAGATTCTTTGTTTCAGACTGCAATATAAATATACCATAATGTAGAGGGTTGCACTCAGACATAAAATATGTGTGGTTGTTGTCAGCTTGTTCTACGTCCGAGAGGCTTTTATGTCACCTAAAGTAAATCCTATTTTCTTTGTTAACCTGTTTTTGTTCATTCAGTTCAATGGACATTTTTTGTAACCCCAAGTTAAGTCCAATGTCTCTCTCCCTTTTCTGATTGGACAATATAATGTCCAATCAGACAGGAGTGACATCACAATATACAGTAATACAGTATGAATGGCAAGAACAGAACTTGAATAATTAATACAGTGCAACCAACCATATTTACAAGTTCCCAGAATTGCACCTTTCTAGTTTTATAACATATGACAACATATGACAAATATTTGTCAACTTTGTCGGAACAAAAAAAATAGAGACTACAACATACCGAATTTAATAGCAACACTCTTACAGACGCCCTGAATATTGTATGGAATATCCTTTTTATGCTAGGCCTCATAATTTGTTTAAATTTTCTCATTGAAAAAACAAGTAAGGCAAGTATGGCTTGCTTTTTTAATGCTATCTATGAAAATCTTTTGATGCGGAGACATCATTTCACCAATAAAGATTCAAAACTAGCTTTAAATAAATAATCCCACATGTGACCTTAATTATTTTGTACTAAGCTATGCTGTTTGTTTTACCCCACGTGTGTGCATGTGTCCAGGACAATGTGTTCAGACTGGAGTCCCACATGGAGAACGGCCGGGGGAAGAGTCCTTACGACCCAAAGCTCCTGACCGCATCCATGCTCATCGGTAGGTCCTTTGCTCTCTTCACGGTACCCATTAACACCAGGAAAGCATCTGTGTCATTTTTTGCCATATAGCACATTGGTTGGTTATTTAAAAATAGCAGATATACCAGCTGACAAATCTTTGGATATCGTTTATTAAAGCGAACATGTTTAACTCAAATCTTTGCTTCTGGGGGTCCCTGGAACAAAATACTTTGAGTTGGGGGTCCACTGCCAAATACATTTTTGGGGTACTTGACATGAAAAGGTTTGAGAACCACTGAATGAAACGCATGTTTTTTCAGAAAACTGGATTTAGTTTCATTTTCTATCTGTACTGTCGCTGTACCGTACGTCCACTTTCTGATTTTTAGTGAGTTGTATTTCAAGCACAGAAGCAGAGCCAACACCTTGCTTCATCCTCAGTCATTTGCATAGATATATAGAGTGTAAAAGTAAGCATTTAGGTCAGTCATTATG
>NC_137865.1:31357747-31370247 GCF_963924005.1 Protomyctophum bolini
ACAACCAAGGACCTTCCTGATGAGGTCATAACGTTTGCCAGAGGTCACCCAGCCATGTTCAACCCTGTCTATCCCATCAACAACCGACCAATCATAGTCAAGACAGATGTAGACTACCAGTTCACCCAGATAGTTGTGGACAAAGTGGACGCAGAGGATGGACAGTATGATGTCATGTTCATAGGCACAGGTATGTTATGTAGCTTTATGAAATTCACAAACAGAAACTTACACTCGGGATAATGCATAGCAAGCAGTATAGATCTATGTACCACATACCCCACGTCACATACCTCTCTCTCTCTACCACTTTGCACACAAACACACATGCTTGTTGTAGGTACACATACACATACACATGTCAGGCATATCATACTGACCATGATACTGAAATCATCAGTATTATGTATTAAACGTGTTGTGTAGCCTATAAGCAGATATTGTTTAATGGGCGCATGCGTTGCATGAACTTGGAAGCCCTTGCTTTGGATCAAAATTGGTGTCTTATTATTATCATAATTATGTATTTATCCCTATATTTAGCTTTGAATTATTATTAGCTTTTGTCAACCATGAATTACCATGACATAACATAATACTTTTTTATATATGTCTCTCTGTTAAAGCACTTTGTGACTTGTTCTTAAAAGGTGCTATACAAATAAAGCTTTATTATTATTATTATTACTATTGGGTTCGGTCGCAACAAGCATGACCAAACTGTCACAATGTGAGGCAGGAGAGTTAGGACCAAAACGCAGACAGTCAAGTCGAGATCTAGGAGCTCAAATGCAACCAGTTTATTACCAAAACTCAGGAACATACAGAACACTGCTGACTACAATATTGATCTGACAAAGAACTGAAAAAGGAGGGGAGTATAAATACACAGGGAAAACAGGGCACAGGTGAACATAACAAATAATCAACACTGGAATAGGCTGGGGAACTAACAGGACAAGGTGGAAACACTAGGATAATCATGGTGAGACAACACAGGCAACAAAAGCAACAGAGGAAACCAAGAGACAAAACGTACAGCAAAATAACAGTACACAAGTGCAAAGGAAACTCCAACTGGAACTAAGACACATAACAAAAACATAGGAAAACAGAAAGGAAAATCACTAACTAAATACAGAACGTGTCACGGACCGTGACACAAACAGTTTGATGATGATGTATGCGCACATTTCTATATGAAGCAGACCAGATTGATCAATGCAATCGACTGTGTAATGCGTATTGACACAGGTTGTGTGTGTTTTCTGGGTCGCTGTGTCTTCCAGACATGGGGACGGTACTGAAGGTGGTGTCGGTCCCCAGAGGCTCCTGGCATGATCTGGAGGAGGTCCTACTGGAGGAGATGACTGTCTTCAGGGTAGGTTTCTCTCTCTTCATGTGTCTTCTGTCCCCAGGGTAGGATGATGGCCTCCCCTTGCATCGATGTAAGGACGTAACTAATGCTGTTATCTTTCCCATTGTTGTTTGTTACAGGAGCCAACAGCCATAACAGCAATGGAACTTTCCACTAAGCAGGTAATGGCTGTCATTCTGTTATGCCACCATTAAAACTAGTGGTTATTGTTGTTCTTATCGTCACACTTGCCCCTTATTGGACACTAGCTTGTGGTGTACTCTGGAGTCTGGACCAGTGGTTCTCAAACTGGGGTCCGGGACCCCCAGTGGTCATTGAGGGAGGTCCAGGGGGTCCCTAGCTAAACGATCGTTTGAAACCAAATGGACCCTTATGGGTCTGTAACTCTGAGAGTGTACAAATGGAACCAAATGGTTCCATTTGAGTTAAATTAACATTGATTTTCTCAGAGATAGAAATGCCATTAAACGGGGGTCTATAGCCTAATGCATGTCAAACTGGGGGTCCTTGAAATTAAACAGGTTGAGAATCACGGCTAGAGCCGTAAATATCTTCTCTTATATGTCTGGCATATCTCTTCAAATGGAGGTCCATGGGCTAATTAGTGTCAATTTGGGGCTCCTTGACATGAAAAAGTTTTGGAACCAGCATATTACACAAATACCTAAAACACTGGTCCCTGTTTTCAGTGCACGCAGTGCTGATAAAAGCTACAATTACTTTATCCCATTTTGGGCAGGAACCCCTTTTGATGTTTTAAACATTATGTTATAATTTATCTATTGAAAAATAGCAGATCTACAAGCTCATAGCGCGCCACCGAGTGGCGCGCTACAAGCTTGTAGGTCTGCTATTTTTGAAAAATCAGGCCTAAATGGGTTAAACATACCGTAAGAGACAGGGTCATTCTTTCAAAGTGGTGTAACGCAAGGAGTCGCCGGTTGTTGTCAGTGGACGCATGCAGGGGGAAAGACAGATGGAGATTATGTGAACACTGTGTGGTGAATGACACAAGAGGCTCCCGCTGCATGCTGCATTCTGTGCACTGGTACATCTGGATGAACTGTTTCTCTGTCGTTAAAAAAAAGAGATTGAGAGCCCTCAGCCGGTCGTGACGCATGTCGCCGCAGGGCCAGAGGACGGAACAAAGACACATTTGTCAGCCAAAATGAGCTTACAGAGATCGAGATGAGCCGACCTGTTATCACACAAAGATCTTTATTGTTGGAATGTCAGCTTGAGAGTAGGATAATTAACGAAAGTGGTGGAGAGAGGTGAGAATGCGCTAATGGGTGGTAGCAGGGGGGAGGGAAACGTGCACCTGTAATGGGATGGTTTGTCTGCATTCCTGCACTCCTATTATACCACCGCACTGACTGGTTGGTAGCTTGGGCCCAAGTAGGCTAAGTATTAGTATAACTGAAACCTTATACTTCAAACTTATAAGGTGATTGCCAAGTGATGTTTCAATGAGATATAATATTGATGATTAGGGATGTAATTTTTTACAAAAGCTTGTTATCGGGCTTGTTATCGGGTTATTTTTGGGTAACAGGTTTTGAGCTCCATCACTATTGAGGATTAATAATGACACCCCCCCCTGTTACTACTTCCACAGCAACAACTGTACTTGGGTTCAGCCATCGGTGTCTCTCAGATGCCCCTGCATCGCTGCGAGGTGTACGGAAAGGCCTGTGCAGAGTGCTGCCTAGCCAGAGATCCTTACTGTGCCTGGGATGGAACGGAGTGCTCCAGATACTTCCCTATGGCTAAGAGGTACAGCACAAACGCCGCAGTATACAACACGTGCCACATGCATCTATCCATCTTCAACCGCTTATCCGTAGTCAGGTCGTGGGGGCAACAGCTCCACCATGGTGCTCCAGAATTCCCTCTCCAAAGCAACAGCATTAGTGACTTCCTCCTGGGGAATCCCGAGACGTTCCAAGGCCAGTGAGTTGATGTGTTTCCTCCAACTGCGCCTTGGTCTGCCCCAGGGTCTCCTCCCAGTGGGATGTGCCTCGAGGACCACCCTAGGGAGACACCCGAGAGGCATCCTAACCAGATGCCCGAACCACCTAAGCTGGTTCCTTTCCAGGCGAAGAAGCAGCGACTCTACGCCGAGTCTCTCTCGCGTGAATGAACTCACCCTATCTCTAAGGGAGATGCCAGCTAACCGTCGTTTTGGTCGCTTGTATTAGGAACGAAGGAATGAAGATTGCTCGGTAGACAGAGAGCTTTGCCTTCTGGCTCAGCTCTCTTTTTGTCACAACAGTGCGGTAAAGCGACTGCGATACCGCCCCTGATGCTCAGATTCTCCGGCTGATCTCCTTCTCCGTCCTCCCCTCACTCGTGAACAAAACCCAGAGATACTTAAACTCCTTCACCTGGGGTAATGTCTCATTCCCTACCTGGACTGCACAATGCAGTCACATGCCACATTCGCCATGACTGATTTGAATACCAAACGAGTCGCCCATTTACCAACTCGCCCCAGTCGTACAGCCGGCGGAACTGCTCAACCTGGTATTCCTAACCTCAATCCTAACCGTAACCTCAGTAAAACTATGTCTAAACCTAACCCTATTCCTAAACTTAACCCCAGTAAAACTGTGCATAACCCTAAACTTATTTCTAACCTTATTCTCAGTAAAACAAAATAAAGATTACAAGAACCGGCGCACTTGAGCGGTCCGGCGTGAGGTCGGCGGAAAAAAACGAGGGCGAGATGGATTATGGGCAACTGTACCTGATACCACTGATTTAAGCCATTTTAATTCCATAGAAGCCAGCCAGTGTCTTCTGTGAAAGCATGCTGCGCACCAAAAATAGCGGATCTACACGCTCACACACGCTGCGACATATTGTTGGTCCTATAGTTATTTTAAGAGGAAAGAGTATTTGAAGTGATCAACCACGCACGGGCGACCCAGGTTAAATACACCATGCGAGGGAGGATTTTCAACAAAATGCCCAAATGTACAACACGTGTGGGAGGGACACGCTAATAGCTCTGTGTTTTACATGTTGACTATACATTATTGAGACTGAATGAGATCAGAGTGAAGTACGTGGTGCTCACATCCATAGATTAAGGACACATGCAAGACTTTGAGTCTCAGAGTTAGAGGAGGTACAGGGCTCAGGAATAGAGCAGCCTTTGTATGCTTGCCAGAAGCCCCTAAAGGTAAGCGGGCTCATATTTCTCTCAGAAAGGTCGAAAAATATAACATGCCGCGCGTGTGTTTACTGTAAATGAGAACCGATATCAGTGATGTCTGGAGGCAAGTCTGTCTGGGTGAAACTAGGGTCTAGATGGTATAAAGACAGTTAGCTGTGGTAAAGCAGTAAGGTTGTAAGGTTGTGTATATTTTGTGTGTGTGTGTGCAGTGTGTGTGTGTGTGTGTGTGTGTGTGTGTGTGCATGTGCTTGTGTGCGTGCGTTTACTCTAGTGTCAACGCTCGCATAGCGCCTCCCACTCACAGAGCTCCATAGGGCCTTATCGATTGGAACGCTTGCTGTTCATATCCCGTTTCCTCTGTTAGTTGTACTCCAGGGCCCTAGCCTGTGTTCGTAAAGCTATAGCTCTCCAAACAAGGCCGCTAGAGTTGCCTCCATATCTCCCAATTATCCGTTGACCACAACACTGGGGTCAGAGAGATGGCAAGTGAAGTTGTTGTTTGGGGTTACCTCGATCCACACATCTTTCGCTGTGATTAAATTTGTCTGCTTCACTTGGGTCGGCTCCATTGTTCCTTTGCTGCGCTGTGTTTACAGGCAACACGTTCAGTGTCTTTGTGTTCATATAATTGTCAACGTGCGTAATAGCAGAACTCTATCCTTTTTGTATTGTGTGTGCACCCAGGAGGGAGACGGCCAGTGGGTGCTTGAATATGAATTATTCTGTCTCGCAAAGCCTATAAGTTTTAAGGGCTTATGGCACTATGGGTTACTGTTGTTGATCTGTTTGCTTTGTTGTCCACCAGTGCTGTCCATGCAATTAAACAAACACACACAGATGCATGTGTATAATCATAAACCTCCATAGACTCATGAGCATTTGCATATTTGTCTTTCTGCAGGCGAACGAGGAGGCAGGACATCAGGAATGGAGACCCACTCACACAGTGCTCTGATCTCCAGCATAATGGTAAACAGACATAAACACACATTGACACCAATACGTAGAATTTATAAATGTAGTAACAACCAAGATTGTGTGCAGCGATGAATATGTGATTATGATACTTATTCCATGATGACGAATGACAACATAATGACACTATCAAATGTATAGTATTACCAAATGGTATATTTGGGCTGAACCATTCAGAGCATGTCTGCTTTGCTGTCATACAACAAAAGGAGCTTTCTTGTTTTGAGGATTTCACACAACTTTGATCACAAACAAAGCCTTCCTAAGCGCCTCCTGGCCTGTACAGTGATCAAAGGCATGTGAAAAATACAAGAAAACAATTTGCATGCGTGTGGTGTTGCGTCTGCGTGTTTTATGCGTTGTTGGTGGTGTCAAGATTAGAGCCGGGTCCATGGGGAGCTTATAATTAACATGGTCAGGATTCCTCCCAGCCTCCTCCATGTCTCCAGGCCTGCTACACCACTGCCCTGTTAGTGGTCTCAGTCCAAAAGGATCAGGCTGTGGTCAAACATGCATGCTCTCCCAAACTCTCTTAATTATACATTTCTTTCATTTCCACGTAGAGAAGCGAAGCCTGTTATCCAAAAGCTGCCCCGCTTGAGGACTGAGAGTTCACACGGAGGCAAAGTGTTTGTGCCCATGTAACCACCCACGCGGTACAGAAAGCCACGCATAGATTTTTTTATTTTGGAGGCAGGCTGGCGTGGTATGCTTCGTTTCCTCTTTACAGGCAACAGTCACACTGGACGGCTTCACCCATGTTTTCAACATATCTTTCATATAATTGGTCCTCACTAATAATCATTATAATATATTTAGTAGTAGTAGTATTTTGTAGTAGTAGTATTTTGTGTACTGGTCTGTGTCTCAGAGAGTTCAGAAACATGCATGCAGTGACATCATCGATGGGGAAACTGCATGCATACTGCTTTCTTCCTATTCCTGGAAAGTCAGTATCCTATAATGTAAGCCATTGTACTCACGTTAAAAAAACCCTTTTTTGATTGATTGAAATATGTATTAACAGTTTGCAGAATTACAGTACATTTCAAGCACAAACTCAATACAAAGACTGTTAACTGTGAGTGGACGACCCAATTAAGCATTACAGTTGTTTACAACAGGGTCCACCATGTTCAATTCATCAAAACATTTAGAGACGTACAAATAGACACTTCTATATAGTTAAAGAACAGAACAGGAATTCATCATAAAGGAAGCAAAAAGGAAAAATAAACATATACAGTGAGGGGAAAACGGGGGGGGCAGTGGGGGGGAGATTCAGATTTTACGGGGGCCAGTTTCGAATTGCAGCCGTCCGTAGGTGCCCTTTGAGAGCGGTTTTGAAGGAGTCAAGGGATTCACATGTCTTAATGACTGTTGGTAGGGCGTTCCACATTTTGGTGGCATAGTAGCGAAAATAATTTAGTCCCTTGTTTGTGCCGAATCTGGGTTGTACATGGTTTGTTGCACTCCCTCTGGTGTTGTGGCTTGTGGGTGTGGACTTTGTTTACATTAAGGAAGTATTTAGACAGGTACATGGGTATCTTGGTGGTGTATCGAATCTTGTGGACCAGACCCATTGCGAGATGCCGTACCAGTTTGTTTTGGGAGGTCTGGAGCCTTGTTTTGTTTGAAAAAACTAAATCTGCCTAACGATGATGTCACTGGTAGGCGGGTTTCTGAAGTGTTCACAGCCCCCGTATGAGACACAGACTGAGTAGAAATGTATTTTACCATTTCATGAACATTATTGAGGACCAATTATACGAAGATTATGTTGAAAATAGGTGAAGTCGTCCTTTAATGCATTCAGCAGGAACAAAATGGCAAATTACATTTTCTTTTTACAGTCTACACTTTTATGGTGTCCCTAGAGTCTATGGATTGTCAAAATATACTGATGAACAGCATCTTGGATGTCAGTCGGAAACAATCGTGAGGTTTAAATGCCTGGAACGCACATGGGTTTGATTGAACGGCATCTCTCGTACTTTACGACTTGAATCCTGGGTTTCAGTTACAGCCCCATTTCCTTTGGCTTCAGCCTGGCTCCACTGTGTGGTACGGAATGGCCTATTCTCACACAATGATTGAGTGTGATAAGAAAAGAGACGGAGAATAATGAGAAATCCAGACGCTGGGTACAGAAAAAATGAGATTTGTGCTGCAAACAAGGCAAAAATAGAGAACACAGTTTTATGCTAGTCAATCGCACACAAGAATATAATGCAAGCCAGCCTTTAGAACTGTGCCGAATTCCCGGAAGTTCCAGACCCACAGGAACGCGCCCGGTTCTGGCGAGCCGCCCCATGTCCGAAGCGGTCGAGAAATGACAGAGTTACCATGTGGGGGTCCCTGGGGGGTCCCCGGAACATCCAGACCCCCAGGAACGGGGTCTGACAGTCAAACGTGCCAATGAACTGTGATATTGTGACATCACGGTATCATTCCCTCTCCGAGTCCTAACCCTTCCCCCTTTATCATACAACAACAGCTGTGTGTGCGGTTCAGGTGGTCACCACCCATCACCACCCACCAGGCAAACCAGGCATACTTAATGAACTGGTGGGCATGTCCACATAAAAATGTAATTTTAACAAATACTGTACACTTTTTTGAAACGCTTTTTTTGTGTGGCTCTCGCCTTTATTTTATATTTTTTATGGAGGGACAGAGAGTAGGCTGACAGGAACTGGGGAGAGAGATGGGGGGAAGACATGCAGTAAAGGCCGTTGGGGTCGAACCCACGGCACACTGCCAGACTGGATTACCAGCCAAGGTGCCTGGACCATTGAGCCATGGCCCAGGCCTCATGATCATGTTTTAGGGTGGAAAAAGATAACGGCACTCCATCTTTAAACATGTGCCTGGTATTGTATGTCTTCAGATGAACTGAATGGGCAGGCCACTATGCTGGATAAGACTGTGTATGGAGTGGAGAACAGCAGTACCTTCCTGGAGTGCAGCCCCAAGTCCCAGAGAGCGCTGACCTACTGGCAATACCAGCGGCCCAACGATGACCACAAACAAGAGGTCAGTCTTTTACATCTGCATCCGTTTCCCCTGAACTGTTCCCGTGAAGAGGCCCTCATTTGTGTCAACAAGGATTCTATAGTTTTATTCAGGTATTGTCTGTGGAACCGCATGGACCCCCTGCTGGCTTAGTCTTAGTCCCAACAGAGCCCTAGCTCAAGTATTGTTTAACATTGTGGTTAAGTGTCTCAGCTTTCTTTCACTGTCAACTGAAATACCAAAGGAAAGGATTGTCCATCTGATGAAGTCATAACAGTTGATAGCTTCACTCTTTTATTGAATTATAGTGAAACTGTATATACCACAGTTGATTCGGTTGAAATGATTAGATTTTGATTCAATTCATGGGTCACATGAACTCACAACGGAGTCATCAAGGCTTCTTCTCGTTCTGTTTCTTAATCATGCTCTCTCTACCCCCCCATGCACACTGCTGCAGCTCAAAGCAGAGGAGCGTTTCATCCGCACGGACCAGGGCCTACTCATCCGCACGCTGACCAAGAAGGACTCCGGGGTCTATCTGTGCCAGGCCGTGGAGCACGGCTTCATGCAGACACTCCTGAGGGTCACCTTGGAGGTCATCGACACCGAGCGCCTGGAGGAGCTGCTGCACCGCGACGAGGAGCACCTGGCCGCCCCGCCGCCTCCTCCTGCCCAGGAAACATCCTCCTCCTCCTCCGTCCGGGAGTCGCCCAGCCAGAAACTGTGGTACAGAGACTTCCTGTCTCTGGTCAACCACCCGACCCTGAACAGCGTGGACGAGTTCTGCGAGCAGGTGTGGAAGAGGGAGAGGAAGCACCGGCGGCAGAAGGCTCACCTGGTGCAGCAGGTACAAGTGCACCAACAACAGCAACAACAACAACAACAACAACAACAGAAGGCGTTTGCACCCCCCCACAGCCACGTGCACGGCCACGGGCTGGCGGCCAAGTGGAAACACCTGCAGGATAGGCAGAAGGGACGCAACCGGAGGACCCACGAACTGGAGAGGGCTCCCCGCAGTGTCTGACTCATAAACTTTGACCCGCCCCATTGACCCTCAACCCACATCCAGTCCTCCAATCCTGCACCGCCCAAACCCCCCCACCCCCACCCGACTTCCCTCCACATACTGAGATAACAGACTCCTGCCGCATTGACTTTGAATAGAAAGAGTTCAACTGGAAAAAAGGCAATACTCCCCTGCTGCCAGCTGGTGTGGTATGTGCGTGGGTAGCCATGTTTACAGTAAGGGGACTGCAGGGGACCGGAGGCCATATCTCATTAAACCATAGGGACATATTATCTCAGCTGGCCTCTGCGGCCCCAGCACTGCAGAGGGACAGTTATCAGCCGGCAGAAGGACTGGACATCCTAACTGCTCTACTACACACACGATTGACTCCTTGTAGGAACGGCTGTGTCTATCTAATGCCATCGAGTCATGGCATGCTAGTTATGTGTCTTTGTTGTCATACAACCACCACATAGGTACCAGACACCAGGACATCTTCATCCTGATAACATTAGTCAGAAGGACGGTCAGATATCATACTGTATTAAACAATTTGAGGAAGAAATGGACCTGTCAGCGGTATTACCTTACAAGCACAAATGTCTATACAGTTCATATAAAGCACAATGGTGGGAAGAGTGGGTGTTAGAGGAGGCTATTTATACGGCATCGTGCGACAGTGTCGCGGGCCGAAAATAGCAGCTATTTTCGCGGCGCGACACAGTTGCACGACAGACTATAAATTGGGCTTTAACTAGTCAACAAGATTGAAATGCCCAAGCACTGCAAGAAGCTCAACTGGGAGAGACAGTCAGCATCAACAAAATAATCTTAAATTATGTAGCTATGCTCTGTAAATATGCTTTGGCATCTCTTCATGCTAAAGGGAATGGCTTGCAGTTGTTCTTGTTACCTTTATGTTGTTTCCCTCAAATTATTTAAGAAATTCCTCTCTCCTGACAGCAGTTGAGTAACGGATGGAGATTCGTGTTGATGCCCCGAGATATAAGCTCCTCAAACATAGCAAGGATTTAAGAATCTATTTTGTTTACCATTTTACGTTGTCAAAGTCTTGACATCCAATCTGCAGACTATACGTCGTCTGTGCAACTTTGTGTCTACGAGGAACTCTTCCATGTCAAGTGAATTATGCAATTTATATACAGGTACATGTTTCCACTAAGTGTATATTTATTAATATACAGTAATGTACATTGTGAAAATATTATTTGATAATGCAGTCTATTTTTCTGGGTATGATCTGCTTGCTATATATGTTTTTTGTTTTAGTTTTTTTCATTTGTTTGTTTGTTTGTTTTTCTTTATTTGATTAAATTGTTTTACAGGACCAACCTATTGGGATTATTATCACACATACTGTAGTAAGGTTAGAAATATCTGGATATTTAATAATAATGTTCAACAAATCTCACAAATCCACTCCCCCAGCAATAACCGAGAGTGTATTATTTTTCTGTTTGTGTTTCTCATAATATTCATACTCCCCACAGACTGCAGACCTTTTGCTGCATGGGCTATCATATACATTCTCTAATACTTTGGACATGGCAATGAATAGTTATAGTGCATAAACACACACACACACACACACACACACACACACACACACACACACACACACAACCTTGGAATGTAGCTGTGAACAATATGTAAATAGATCTAAGAGCAACTACCATAGTGTAAGAAGTTTGACACTGTGTACTAATGCATGTGAATGCTATTGTAGTGTACCTGTTTGGCTATAAAGGTGAGATACTAGTCTAATAGTCCATGATTATCCTGTTGTTAGCTTAGAGCAGCACACAATATAACTGTTCCAGAGATGTGAATACTATTTCTAAACTACATCGATGTATGGGATTCCGAAAACAGCCGTTTGTGTTCAACAGTCCTGCAGCGCTGCCCTTCTCAACTGGATCTCTGGAAGTGTCCACGCGGCCTTTAGCTAACTAATTGACCCGCTAGCAACCTAGAGCTAGCAATGCAGAATGAAAACACAACAGCGTAATGAAACATGACAATGCAACACAGTATAATGTCACAGTATAATGTCACATGAGTGTTCATGTGGTTTGCTCACATCGAGGTAGCCGTTATGATAAAAGAGAAAGTTAGAGAAGGCCCTCAAGAAAGGGACCTTATTTATAACTCGTCATATGATCATTGCATCACATTGTTTCCACTTGAAAATGTGCTATTTCTGGCTTGTGACATGGTCGTATGGCTACGTATAAATGAGGCTTTATAGGATAGTCTAAATGAGACACGCTAGAATCACCATGGTGAACTTTCCGTACTAGAGACGGGCAGAGGATGAAGTGGTTATGGGGATTAATAGTGTGCCTCGGTACATTTGTCTTGTCTGTCCATTGTAAATGAGGGACTAAAGTGCTGCTGTAAGAACTTTATGGCATGATGATGTTGGTGATGTATTCTACTGGTCTAATAAATGTCTCTTCTTAAAAATCTGTCTTCAATGATTCTGTCTTTAGGGGTTAGATTCACTCTACATGTCAATCCAGGAGTCCAGAGTCTTTAATGACGACATTCAACTGAGACAATGAATCTGAAGTCACTCACAAAGAATCTATGGAGTGGAAAAACCATTCGTTGGACTTTTATGCATTTAGATAATCACACACAGCGCCTATGAACTAATGTGAAGAGTATGATGAGGTTAAAGAATCATGAACACCTGGCAGCCAGGTTTTAAGAATATGATGTGACCAAAGTATTCCATCACTTTGCGGAAAAGTATATATTATTATATATTTATATATATATTTCACAAAATAACTCAACAGTAAAAGAACAGGAATCTGACTGTCAGGTCGAAGATTCTCAGTATCCGTCCTCTATCAGTGCATCATAACAACCATACTACATGTATTAGGTTGAAATGTGGAAAGGTTAGC
>NC_137865.1:31372747-31472747 GCF_963924005.1 Protomyctophum bolini
GTTGTATACAAATTCCAGCATACAGACCATCCATAGCATGGCCATTATTAGCAAAATATAGACCACCAAGTTCATGATCATTATTCATCTAATTTACCCTTTTTTCCATCTGTAACAGTCTTTGATGTTACTGATCAATAAGACATTGCCATACTGTCTGCACTATGAGGCGTCACTGCCCCCCGGTGGTGGAGAGGACGTCTGTCTCCGTCATAGAGTTAGAATGGTCTCCATGGTTCAGCTCCAGTTGGCCTCATGGAAAATCGAAGTCCTCCCATTCCTCCATGCCAAGAAGGTCATGGATGAGTGAACGGTTATGGGACCGCCCTGAATCTCACACAAAGGACCGATACACTTGATGGAAAGCCTGACACACGAGTGACTGTGACAGAATGAGCGAGCGAGAGAGAGGAATTAGGGAGAGGTTTGTACAACTCTCTCCGACGGTTTATATTGCTCTGAAATAGTTCCAATGCATTACAGCAGCCAGTAGAGCAACAAACATGTTTGTTTGTTCTTCTCTCCAAAAAGGTTTGGTAGAAGTTCCATTCCATCACCACCCACCACATCCCCCAGCAACATATTATATCTGTAAGCATACATAACATAGCTGGAAGGAGATCTAAGGGAATTTTTCAATATGAGTGGGATTAACTGGTTTGTATATTTCATCTCCCTTGGAAATTCTATTTGTAAAGGAAGGTATACGGACTCTTGGCAGGAGCGGCTCTGCAAGCCTAAGGGCAGGAGTCATCTGGGAAGCAGCTGACTGAGTGAATTTGTATCGATGCACATGCTTGCATTCAGACCAGAGAAGATGCTCCTCACGCTCCGGGCCAGAGAGATCAAGCCAACCTGTCTCATCGAGAGATTGGAGAGACGTGAAATGAAGTGCAGATCATTCATCACACAGCGCCGGTGACACTAAGTTAGTCAATACCTCACTGGCTTTGAGAAAGTTTGTATAGATGACTCAACTCAACTGTACCTACGTACATATGCATGGCTGCATGCACGCCATCTCTGGGTTGTTTCTAGTGCTTGGCGCTGGTTTACTGTTAGGAACTTCACAGAGGATTATTTTCCAGAAACAAAAAATAATTCTGCTCTTTGGCAGGTCAGGGGGCAAGTTTCAAGATCCTTGAATCTGTGACTCACAGACTGAGTCTCACAAGAGTTTCAGCATTTTTCTAAAGGGTCATCACAAAGCCAAGATCAGGGCAGCTTGAGAATACCATGGCCTCCTCAAAGCCCCACTCCACTGGACTGGAACCTGACCACAAACAGTGACCAGTCCAATAAACAGCAGATAAACAACACTTTGCCATACCTCTTTTCTGCCACATTATAGTGGTATTGTGGCACATTTGCTGTGAGGTAATATGCTCCTTCCTTCCAGCTGACACTTATCAAAGGCTTTTAGGATTCTGGCAGTGTCCCGCCCTGCCGTCATTGAGTCAATACTGGGGGGAAGAGGGCTGGCGGAGCTAAAGTGATTTTCTGGAAAATCTAATTTAGCAGGCCAGGGGGATTTATTTGATCATTGCTGCGTAATACCCCGAAGCGTGGTCAGGTTAACTTTCTAGTCTGTGTCTTTCTAAAAAAAAGAAAATTGGTCCTGTCTTTGGCAAAACACTGGGGTTATGTTAGCATGCCGAGGCACATCTCTTGCCTGGGGTAAGAGGAAGACAGTGCGTTCAGTGTTGGTAGCTTGGCAGTAGCAGGCAGCGATGGATGTGTTCTGTACGTAATTTGGCGGCAGCATCTGTACGTTCTGTGTCATGAGTGGCAGGCCTTGAGCTCATTTCCCATTTGGACATGGACACATGTTATTTTTATGATTTTTGTTACGTGTGCATGTATAGATGCACACGCACACATGCGCACACGTACGCACGCACACACACACACACACACACACACACACACACACACACACACACACACACACACACACACACACACACACACACACACACACACACACACACACACACACACACACACACACACACACACACACACACAATCAACTAGCCAATCTACATTGTGAGCTTAACTATTTTTTACTAGGTTTTAAAAGTTTTCTTTTTTTAAATAGTAGATAATGGCAAATTAGTTTAGGGATAAGGGTTAAGGGGTGGTGCAAGATATAGCCCTCAGAAAGTATTGCCTTTCTATCAGAATGTTGAGACTCTCCTACAACCAAGATCTCACAATATCTCCTCCCAACTCTAACAGAATAGAACTAGTACATAAATAGTACATGCTTCATTGAGAGGTGGAGGTGAACAAAACAATGGCAAAGCACAACGTGAGTGTGACAGGGCAACCTAGTATACTGTAGACACTAAAGGACTAGCACATTACAAGAACACACTGCACAGCTGCTTTCAATGATTGACTGTCATCAAGCTGGCTTGGAGGTGTGTCTGTTCAGCAGTCAGTGTAGGTTATGCTAAAACAAAACATACCATAAGGTACCGTACATACTGGCTGTACAATAGCTCTGGTCCATAGCCTCCTGCACTTTACTGCCGCTGCATTGAGGCTCGCATGAAACGTGGACCGAAAATAAAAATAACGTTTCACCTACTCACCAATACAAAGGCGGGTTGTGTCATTATAAAGCCTACTTTCCTTAGTGGACGCACTCTGAGCCCCCCACCACATAGTAGGCTATAAAATGTACTTGGGATTTTTTTTCCACCGGGAAATAAATACTTTTAGTTACTCCACTGCGCCCTCTACCGATGTTGCCAAGAAAGAACCCTCATAGAGAAAAAAATCCTCACGTGAAAAAAAACCCCCTTTCTGGCCAAAAAGTACATTTTATACTTGGTGGGGGGCTCAGAGCAGAGACGAAATGTTTTTATAATCGTCATGGGGCCCGCCCCGTCCCCCTAACGTCACCAGAGCTAGCTGTACAAGTAATTTGCCAGTTTAAATACATATTTTTCAAATAAACTGTTAAGTTGTGAATCATTGATATCCACCACATCAGCAGCATAGTTAATTAATTATTATTATTAAACAACTCTTCTAGGACAATCCAATAAAAAGGACAACAAGAAACAAAATTATACTTGTTCTCCATTTCATTGATATCACACATCGATCTTCTTCATCTAACCTAACATAACGAGCTGTTTCATATCTATAAAGTGGCAGTATACCTCCTCTAATCTGCGCACTGAGTGAACTTATTTTCTTTGGAAGAAAATCGTGGGAATGCATTTTTGAATTTGTTCAGGAAATGTGTATAGTTAGTCTAACTCATGGGCCAATGGTTACCGGTAACTGTGTTTGAGTTGATTATGCTAATTACTAATCATTGTGGGTGGGTCTCCTGTAACTAAGGAGGGTAGGTTAAGGGACAGTTTCCACCCGACAGCCTTCAGATTACATCAGAATACGCTGAGCAAGGCACAGGCACGTGCACACAGACATCAAAGGGGGCTTGAGCCCCTGCCCTTTTACCAGTCTGTAAAAAACTGCCCTCTCCAGTCAATGATTGTATATTTTCTATGGTGAAAGAAATGCAAATGCCCCCACTTTCTTTCCATGCCATACCCGAAGGCAGCATTCAGTCTCCTGTCACAAACTCACAGCATTTTGTGCAATTTATCCTCTGGTAGAAATCCATGTCGTACGCCGCATCTTCAGTAGCCTAAGAGTGTGCGGTCGCGCCCCAGAAGTAGCTGATCTACAAGCTCTCTGTGAGCTTGTAGATCATGCCACCCACCCCTCTCACAGCCTGATCTCCCTTATGCCATCTGGGAAACGGTACAGGAGCATCAGTGCCAGGACGGAAAGGATGCGGAGCAGCTTCTTTCCCCAGGCGATCAGACTTTTGAACTCTAGTATCCCTGGCAGATAGGACATGAACTGATGACATGAACTCTATGTTCAGTTTTTAAATGTTTTTCTTATTCTATTTATCTGGCTGTGCTTTTTTATGGATTCCTGTAGTTTTTTAGGACTTATTTATATTCAGAGTATTGTCTTGCACTTGATACATTTATTATTGTATGAGCCTGTGTTGTCTTTTAACTAGGAGAGACGTAATTTCACTTTTTTTCTGCTGCTGCAGTTGGAAAGAATGACAAATAAAGCAATCTTGAATCTTGAGCTATTTTCGCAAAGTTTTGCCAAAAGTGCCCTTTTAGAGAATTTCAGCCCCTGCCTCTATAACGGCCGCTGCACGTCCCTGGCAAGGCATGAGTCTTGCTCAGCGGCCTGATGACAGGTGATGTCGTTACTCGTTAGGCTCTCGTTAGGCTCACAAACATGTTAGAATTGTGGTAGAAGTGCTTGTAGTTAATGCATGTTGCATGCTGCTCCCAGCTGATTTTCTCTGCTTACAGCTACTGTACCGCTGCCAGCTAGCCCCTTGTGTGGGTGAAAAGAGGAGCCATGTTCATACTCCAGTTTTAGGTGAAGGTGACCACAGCTATCAGCAAAAACAAAATCACGTCACTGAGCTGTGGTGAACAGCAAACCACCGCTCTCCCCAGCCAGAGCCTCACTCCGGGCAATGTGATTGGTAGAAGTTGGGTAGGCGGCCCCCTTGGTTTTGCAAGCTCCCAACGTAAAAACAAACTTGCGAAACAAAGCAGCGGGAGATTCCTTTGTTCTGAATAAAATAATAGAGACAGCGACAGAAAGAGAGAGAGACTATATAGAATAGGAAAGGAACAGAACAGGACCAGAAAGGAATAGAATAGAGGCAGATAGGCAGATGGAGGTTAGGGAGATATGAGCACAGTGATGATCTATGAGCACCGCCATCAAAACCACAGTTTTCATGCTGGCTATTGGGATCAGCCTCCCATTTCGACATCCCGCCACTCTGACATTGATTCTGGCTATTCAGCTAATGATTCACCTATTCATACCACCGAAAAGGTTGCCACCTCTTCACCTAAATCTGGAGTATGAATAGGCCTTAAGCCTTCTCCTGCTGGTACACAGCCTCTCCACCACCAAGACTCATGCCACACACCAAGGCCCGTGGCCACGCACGGTAACTGCATCCTTGAGGACTCAGGCTAAACTGGAGGGGGATCTCGGAGCAGCAGTGGGCCCCAGAGGTTAGGCATGCAGGCCCATCCGTGTGTGGATACGCCCATTGCGTCCTCCAACCACTGCCCCAAATATGGGTCAAATAGTCCTCCCCTCTGCTGCCTTGTGGGTATCCTCTGGATTGGAAAAGGCTAAGGGAGAAAACCCTGACTGAAAACACAGCTTGGACTCCGTTAGGCAGGTCAGTGTGTGTAGAACTATTCTGGCAACTCCTGCAATCAAACCAACGCCCAATGTATTGGTTCACCATTCCTTTGGATCATGCCAGCGAGGCAGAGAGGGGTCCTGTTGCTTGTTCAACACAGGGTCTCCATACATCTTGCCTATAGGCCCTCAGGCTGGGCAGCCAATTAGGTTCTGTCCCGCCACAGCCTGCCTGCTTCATTGCATGAAGCTAAGGGATATCATCCTGACAAGTGGGCTGTAAATTTGTGCACAAAACAAAACAAAGAAAGGAAAGACACCAGCATTACGTCTGGGATGCTGTCACTCCATGCTAAACTCAGTGGCCACGTCTCTGCTGGCTGGGCCATGTCCGACGGATGGACGGTGGCCACTAGGGGTGTCCAATCGACAACCGTTAGCCGTTAGCCGTTTATTAATTTGTTTACCGACAACACTAACGGCTAATGGTTCACCGATAAAAAAATATATATTTTATTTTGAAGCGCCGAGAGCGGGCACCGCGGCCAAAGCACCAAGCACACACACACACACACACACAGACACCCCCTCTTTCCACCTTTACTGTCAGTGCAACCACGCATGTGCCGTGACTTACTTCCCCCAAAACAAAAACACCAAAGCAACTGCATGTAGTACTAGTGGACTGTGGAAGCAGGAGGGAAAAAGAAAAAAAGACGAAAACACACACAGCATTGCGCGCCCGCAGATCTGCCCTTCATGCAACGAACGTTGGTTCCTTAAACGGCAGATCTGTCGTTTTATGGATCATAGAACGAACGTACCGGTATGCTGTTAGCTTGTTGCTAACGGGACCCCCCCCCCCCTTCTCTCTCTCTCTCTCTCTCTGACGTTCTCTCTTTCTCGCTCGCGCGCGTTAGAGAGACGCTCTCTCTAACACGTCTTTCTGTCTTTCTCTCTTTCTCTTTCTCTTTCTTTCTTTCTCTCTCTCTCTCTCTCTCTCTCTCTCTCCCTCTAATCCTTCCTGATCGGTCCGCGATACATATGTGCGTATAGAAGACTGTAGCCTACGCACTAGTGCACTGATTGACAGCAGGCCACGTGTAAACGGTGTATTTGTCTATTTTGAATGCGCAAAACAGCGCTTTTTTTTCCTTAACGGCTAACGATTAATTAGCCGACAAGTGCTGGCGGTAACCGGTTAATACAATCTTTCCTTTTGGCCATCCCTAGTGGCCACGTCCCAAAGGACATCCTCTATGTTTAACTATCATCTGACAGGCCTGGACCATGGCTCAGTGGTCCAGGCACCTTGGCTGGTAATCCAGTCTGGCAGTGTGCCGGACAGTGCTGCGGGTTCGACTCCCGATCCCGACGGCCTTTAATGCATGTCTTCCCCCCCCATCTCTCTCCCCATTTCTTGTCAGCCTACTGTCTGTCCCTCCATAAAAAATATATAAAATAAATGCGAAAGCCAAAAAAAATGAAATCTGACAAGAGACAGATTGGCCCTTGGCCACCCCCAGCTACACTACAAGATCTGCAAACAAGATCTCAAGACATTTAACTTCAGCCCTGTCACGTGGGAAGATGCAGCAAAAGACCGTCTTCAGTGGCAGCAGGCACTCCACAGCAGGCTGCTCACATTATGAAACCACCCTGGCTTAACACCATAACGCTAGGACAAAGAGGGAGCAAAAACAACTGGACACCGCCACGCCTTCAACAACCCCAGGACCGATTTACAAATGTGTCATTTGCGGCCGAGTCTGCCTCTCACGTATTGTCTTCTCAGTCACAGCAGAAGCTGCGTCAATAAAGACATAACTTCCAGGCACAAGATATCTATAGTCTTCCGAGACTGCGGTTGTTTTTTAAATAGTTAAGAGACCCTTTGGTTGTACAGTTTGTAGCAAAGCTTGTAAATTAGTGAAGAGGCCTTTTGGTTTTACCGTTTGTGTTTGTGGCAAAAGCTTTTAAATATCTAAGACCCACACAGAAGAAAACCCTTTACCTGTACTTTTTGTGGTATATAGTACACAGCGACAGTTTGTAGCAAAGCTTGTAAACAAGTGAAGAGATACCTCTTGGTTGTACCCACACAGAAGAAAAACCTTTACCTGTACTTTTTGTGGTAAAAGCGCTCAAACTTTCTTTCCTTTCCTGCCTTGTTCTCCTTCTTGGAGCCTTGACCATCTGGCCAACTGATATAGTTAAATGTCACTTATATACTCTACTGATTGGCTTACCCACCCTCAGAACATTGAGACAGACCTCATATCACCTTCAACTAGTGACTCATGGAAATGTCCTAAAAGATGCATTAAAGATGGTTTACTTTTGTTATAACTATTACTGCATAACCCATAAAAGGTCAGACAAGCTCAGTATATTTTATTATTTGCTGATGAGCCTGTTCAGATGTGTGTCCTGCTCAGTATCCTGGTGTCAGTATGGATACGGGCACATACGTGTGACAAGTTGACAAAGCTGATGCACGTGCACTAGCGTGAAGAATGACACGTCGGATTCAGCATTGGTGAACTATGACCCGGCAGTGATAGGCACTAACTGATGGGACAGATTGTGGTGGGTGGGATGTAAGGCAGACGATCCAGAACAAACACATTTTAATTCATGTAAACCTTATATTTGAATGGCCTGAATACTTTGCACTGTTTACCCCATCTGAATCGCTTTAGGCATACTAAAGAATAGCAGAATAATACATTAATATCCTAAATAAATTAGATGTTTTATTTTAATTCTTCAGTTTCACATAATCACTAAACGTGGGCAACCCCCCCCCCCCCCCCCCCCAAAAAAAAAAACACTTTTATTGTCATAAATTGCACCCTTCTATGAATCTGTCATTCATAATATTGATTTAATTCACATGTAGCCTACTTAAACCCGATCTACAAAAACATTTCTCAAACCAGTATTTTGTATTTAATGCATGGCATTTTTATAGCACTTTTCCAAGTGCTCAAAGTGCTTTACAATGGTTCATTCATATACATTGGGAGGTGAAGCAGCGAACAGTCGACATCAGCGTCCTCACTTCCCACACACCAATGGTGGCAAGCTCACACCCACCAACTCATTGGAGGCAATGTAGGGTTCAGTGTCTTGCCCAAGGACACTTCGACATATAGACAGGAGGAGCCAGGATTCGAACCTCCAAGCCACAGATCATTGGGCGACCTGCTCTACCTCCTGATGAGCCACAGCGCACCCAGAGATGGTGATGGGCAAAGATACATCTGTATTTTATTTTGATAAAAATATACAAATACTGGGTCACAATACAATTAGTCGAGTTGTAGCAGGTTCCATATACAGTTGTTTTTGCTGCTTTAGTTGTCTACTCTAGTATGTTGGAATTTTCATTTATTATTTATTTTATGTTATGTTATTTTATGTCTCTGCTATTTCTCGCCATTACTCAGACTCCCGATCCCGACGGCCTTTATACTGCATGTCTTCCCCCCATCTCTCTCCCCATTTCCCATCAGCCTACTGTCTGTCCCTCCATAACAAATATAAAATAAAGGCGAAAGCCACAAAAGAAAACATAATAAAAAATAACAAAAGTGGTGGTCACAATCGCAATTCATAATTTTTAGGGTGTCAGACTCAGTCTTTCAGACAGTTGGTGAAGAAGCCTTTTTAGTAAACAGCTGACTAGACCTAACAGACGGAGAGGAAGTGTCCATGTTTTTTCTGGCCTCGCCTAATGTAGCTCACTCTCCACTGCCCAAGTGGACCCATAAACCTGTACTTATGCATGGGAGTAAACTTCACCTTTAATGGTCAGAGACTCGTATACCCTCATGTCTCTGTTTATAGGCTCCTTCAACAGCCCGTACGACAAATGGACACAGAAAAGCAGGGCGTGCAATTGCACCAGTGTGTGTGTGTGTGTGTGTGTGTGTGTGTGTGTGTGTGTGTTTGTGTGTGTGTCATCTATATCGTTATCTTGGCAGCCCATGGTTGCCTTTGGCCAGGATGTCCTGCAGTGCACCCATCCTCCACATCCTGACTCATCCCAATATACAGTAGGATGGTGAAGGCTTGTGAGGGGGGTGGGAGTGGGAGGGTGTGCGTCTGCCAGGCATCATGCCTTACACATAGCATTTAAAGTGAAGATATCAGTGGGAAAATACCTCTTACTCGTACACTTTTCTCCAAAACTCAGGCGAGTGAAGCAGAGAATGAAGTGAGAACAGAAATACAAGACAGTAGGGGAGAGGAAAATACCTTCTGGGATTCCCGTGGAAGAGTCATTGATATGGAGTGTTATCAGGCAGAATGTGGGATGGTTCGCAACATGAAAACAAACACATACTGTTGAAAGGAGCTGAGACGAGATAGGATCAGACAAGGTGTTGAAGGAGTCCAGGGTCTGACCTCATCTGACCAAAACATAGGTCAAGACGTCCATTTATTTAGAGAGGTGTGCATGGGCAGGCTGTCTGCAATGTATCTTGTGTGTGTTGCTTGGCTTGCTCCACTCTCCACACTTCTTAATCTGCCAGTGACTGAGCTTTTTCTCAAGTTAGGTTACTTTGGCTGTGGGCCCTGGAACACATCACAGTGCCGAGAGGTCACCTTAGAGGGGAGAGCTTTAGCTGGCTGTCAGTCTGGGGGAAAAAACAACCCCACTTACAGAGTATTACAATGGATAAAGCACCAGTGACTCCTTTTTGAAGTTCTCCAAATGGGTTTTGCAAGAAGACTTTAAAAGCATACTGTACCACTGGTATTTTGGCACATTTTGACGTCATGCACTGGTGAACAATACTTTATAATTGCAAAAAGACTAGACATACTTCTGTCACTGTGTTGTCAGAGCATAATATTGCATTCACTACAGCGCCTCTGTAACTTTCCAAAATGTAAAGTTTCACAATAGTGAATACCAAATGTGAAAAACTGCTAGCATATTGTTAAATTTACAAACATAGCATTGAAGTGTTTTTCCCACAACTAAAAGATTTTCTTCAAGGGAAGTGTTTGCCACTTAGTCTAAAAGAGTGTAAATATAGACTTGAAAAACCCCAACGTTTCTCCACAGTTCTCTTCACACAACCAAAGCGGATGCTTTGAGCATGTTTGATCCGATCGTGTTGTTGGTTTTGTGGACTTATTCTGTCCACTAATTGCATGACGAGAATAACAATGGCTGGAGGTTTCATAGGCATAGAAGCCAGACAACATTCATATGCCACACCACACAGTACTACCCTGGCTTAGACTGGCGACATCTGAATATAAAAATGCTGCAAAAGTGCTAATGCATAATGGATCCAGTTTTAAGTTGAATACTGAAGTTGTTTGACTGTGTACATCCTATCTAAACAAGTGTGTGTGTGTGTGTGTGTGTGTGTGTGTGTGTGTGTGTGTGTGTGTGTGTGTGTGTGTGTGTGTGTGTGTGTGTGTGTGTGTGTGTGCGTTTGCATGCATGTGCGTGCGTGCGTGCGTGCACGTGCGTGCATGCGTGCGTGCGTGTGTGTGTAGATGTCTGGCATGTGTTACATGCTGACCTTGGAGGTCATAAGTTAGAGTCAGCAGAATGTAAACATGTCTGAAGGTGTCTGTGAACAGGAGATCAATAACAACATTTAAATTGGTGACACAGAGATAACGACGGATATACCATAGTGTAATGGGTTTTATGATTATCTCTGACATCTGGAACAAACATGACTGTACCTTTCCACGGTATTGCCTTCTCCCCAACTCATCTACTACTTCGCTGCTAAAAATCAGAAAAATGCAACAGTGTGCAAGGACCTTTACCCATGTATACGGAACATTCTACAGTAGAATACATCCACGTAACTGAAGAACAGCCAGGAACAGGTCGTTTCGAGGAAGCAATCTGATTGGTTGATAAAGCCATCTAGCTGTGCTTCAAAATAACGAGCATGATGGAACGCCTAATCAAAACATATAAATTATCTGCTCTGTTCTCCCAGAGCACAGCCGACTGGGTTGCTAGGCTAGCTATAGTTTGTTGGGACATTTGTGGTCGTAGTGGCTACATCTGTCATTAAAAACGTATGATTTTTTTGCGAATCTTAGTTTTAAGGTTAACTGTTAATTAACTGTATAATTGCAATACTACACTGCCTTTCAGAACTCGCCCTGCGGGCATGTTCCTGCAACATCACAGGCGTGCATTAATGGCGTTAAAGCACACCCTCTTATTGCTTAATTCTACACTACAGTCATTATCGCTAAGGGTTGTCTAGGTACTCCTTTCCTCCCCTCAGACATGAGCAAGAAAACCTGAGTCCAGACAGTGAGAAGGCGTTGCTGTGGCATGTGCCATGTAGGTGGAGAACTTATGCAGGAGCAGCATAGAATGTAGCACACATAATTGACAGATCCAGCAAATATACTGTAGCGGCACAGACAGACACTCAATCTGACTCACATTTACACACATTTGAACGGACGTGAATGTATACCGCTTTTTACGCAACATTTGGTTCCCATTAAAACTCCTTTTGTTTCTGCCCGTCTACATCAAACAACGGGCGTTTCTTTTCTTTGACTTTTTTTTTCATATAGCTGGATGTTTATTTGTCAAATCGGTACGGCAATTAATGTCAGAGCTTGAAAAGACATTTCTGGTTTTCATTGGTCACAGACCATCATCCTATATGGGTTTTTTTCTGTGGGGGGGTGGGGGTGGGGGTTGCGGGGGCGTCATATTGCTTCTGAGCCACTTCAAAGCCCACAGTCAGAGAATGGAGGCTGATAGAAAGTGCCAGAGCATTTCCCTTGCAGCGGCAGCTCATGGTGGTCCTGCCCAAGAGCAGGATGGGACCACTCTGATTCAATTTACTTGTCATTGTTCATATCACGGACCCATGCATGCATACATACAAACATGCATGGCATACAGTGCGCGCGCACACACACACACACACACACACACACACACACACTCACACACACACACACACACACACACACACACACACACACACACACTAATTTCCTTAATTCACAATTTCCGTAATTGTTTGGTTGGAATCAGTTTCACATTCCTCTTACAACACATGGAAGGCCAAATGCCACTTACCATAATTCCCACATTGATCTGAACTTCACAGGAGATTATTCAAATTCAATTGCCTAATTTTCCATTATCACACAAAGTGTCCTTTGTGTCCAAACGTTTCTTGCATAAGATAATGTGTGTCTCGTTAATAAAACGGTACTGTGTAGACAGGCTACAATTGTAAGCCAATAAATGAAACCCTTAAAAAAAAAAGACATTCTCAGGGTGATCACTCCGGGATGTGTTCCTATAAACCCAGCCAAACCATTGTTTCCTATGGTCTGCTGTGTGCTCCTTTCTTGCACCTCGAAGTGCATCTTTAGACTCAAATATTGTTAATGTCTACTTTTCTCCACAAGCCGTGGAGTCACACTGTTCCCTCCTAGCTGTTTTGATGCTAAAGTTGTGGTACTGTAGGTAGGATGGGGCAATAAAAGGGCCGGCAGATGAAAGTTTGATATTAGAATCAAGACTCAATGTCTGGTTGAATCCATTCTGCCCCGTAATTCTTTATTTGATCACCTGGCTGTTTTGCCCGATGCGCTTTGTTTAAGCATGTGCGCTGCCGCCTGTAGTTACAGTACACGTCTCTTGTTGAGGATCATACCCTTTAGTCTCTTGATGCTGTATCCAGATGTTTAGTCTACAGTTGTGGCTGCTTTTATGCTACGTCTAGCTCTGTTATGTGTTGCAGTGTCCTAAAATGGAGTGGACATAAGTAATCCTATTCAAGACATGGATGGAAGATTTTCACCTGCCTGTTTTTTCACTCCAACCCCTCTCTGTGCTCCTGTCCTCGACCCAAAACTCACCTACATAAATACACACACGTCACTGGGCCAGGCAGGCATGATGGATGACAATGCACCGTGGGACAAATGGACACTTCCACATGTCACTTTGGCAGAGTGACACGTGGAAGTGTCCATTTGTCCATTTTGTCCCACGGATTGACTCTGCTTTGTGTTAGCTCATACACACGAAGAAAGCGTACACACACGAATGCATACTGTAGTGTAGAGGCTGACCTATAAAATCACTTCCGCAAGTAAACCTTCAGACAACACTCACACACAGACATAAGCATAAACACATGCGTCTTCTATATGCATGCACATATTATGTGCACACACACAGGCATACACGCACACACCTGTCGAATGGGACTGGCGCTATACCAGTATGATGGATGAGGACACGACTGAGGCCGTGACGGTCACTTCCACATATCACCCCAGAGGCTTGACCCATTCCTCCTCCTCCTCACCGGCTGTGACAGCGGAGCACGGGAGCTGCATGCATGGCTCCTGGCTTTCCCATTACTGGCACCAGAACCAGGGAATCTGTCCTGGGAGCCGGATCATAGGGAGGGATCAGAGCCAAGATGGTGGCCGCGCAGTGTGGCTTCCATTATAGGAGGCTGTGATAAAAGCGGCTGGGTGAGGTGTCTTGATTTCTGCCTGTGCTTTGATTTAGCAAAGAGCATAGGGAAACGGTATGCACTGGCTCATGTTAACTATGTTGATTTACTTTGGGCCTTACCTGATTGCTTATTGCTATAGTGATATCCCTATAGAAAATATGGGGAATATGTAACTGAGTGCACAAGATTGTGCAAGGTTTCCACCCAACAGCAGAAGCGTGTGCATGAGTGTTAGGGGATGTATGCAAACACAATGGATTTGAGCCTATACGGTATGTGCATTCAGCAGAAGTGGCCTAGCCAACCATAACACACCTGGCTTCTCAGTCAAGAGTGGGTCTGTATCTTTATTTTTTCTTATGTCTCCCTCTCCCCCGGTCTTTTAACGGGGTACAGTGATCCCCACTCTCTGCATGCTATCACTCACAACGCAACATGATCTCTCTGACAGACAGAGCCCACAAACCAGCGAAACCACAGTGTTAGATCCCGCGTTCTCCCATCTGAGTTTATACCCAGCCCTATAGTGTAAAATTAATGGCATAGAACCACTGATTTACTGTAGTAATAAATGCTACATTTCCATTAACATACATTACTCAATATGTCCACACTTACACCATCGGGGCCCATGACGTAAATCACCGTCAAGTTCAAGTGCCCGGTCATGTGCCCGAGACCGAGATTGATAATCTCCGTCAAATTAGTGTTATGAAAACTGATCCATCGTCAGCAAGCCTAGAGGTGCTTGCTGATGATGGGCACATTTTATTAATGGATTAAATAGGCCCGGGCCCTCAAGGTGTTACGTGCCAATCACACACTGAAAAAACGAACTTGATCCCAGTCAATAGTTATAATTTAATAAACCATTGGCTAGGTTACTTTTACAGTGTTTACTTTGACTTTATTGTTGTATTGGACCATGGTGATGGCGTTATGGAAATGTGTCGCCTGCATTAATATGGTAATGTATAGTTTCCCATAATCAGAGCCAGTTAGAAGTAGTTAGAAGAGAACAGAATAGACCCTAGAATTGATCCTTGTGGATCCTTTTTAAATAATAAATATAGCTACAAGCAGTGATAACAGGAGCCAAGCAATAATAAAAAACTATATGCAATATAGTGCAAATACAAGTTGTAGCAATAGCAATTATAATAAATGTCATAGTGTAATATAATATAATCTATCTATGAATGCACCAAGTCTGTGTGTGCATGCGTGTGTGTGCGTGCGTGCGTGCGGGCATGCAGCTGCATGTGCATGCTGAATATGGAGCTCTCCAGCCATATGACAGCCATCTGTGTAAACCGACCACGTATCTGGTGGCTCTGATGGGAGTTTGAAACAGTGGATCCTCAGATTGCGGCCTCTAATACGGCCTAGGGAGACCCAGAGGTCTCCAACAACCTGACCTCTCCTCAGACTGGAGGGAGAGAGCACTGCAGGTGGTCACTGTTAGACACATAAACCTATGTGTGGATAGTCTGGATATATGTGTACGCACATACAAGCATGCTGACATATAGGCATATTGTAGACAATAGCACACAGACATAAGTAAATAGGAAACTTTAGCTCCTTTAAAGTGAAGACTTTCATTTTTAAATCCTCCCTACTTTTTAATACCTTCCCTTGGAGGCGAGAAGAGAGGAGGCCACTCTAAGAGAATTCAATCGACTACTGAGAGAAGAGACCAGTCCAATGATCCAGAGCCTGTCTACAAATACAAGTCGCTACAATCTAAGGAATGGGAGGACTGCATGTGAGTCATACGCAAAGGCACCAGATGTTGTTCCTCCCAAGAGCATACAAGCTTTACCAGAAGTGATAGCAATTTTTGTGTTTTGATGGTTGATGATTTGTTTTCGTTATTTGTTAATAGAGCGGTCCTCTTGAATTGAATTGTAAGAAACATCATAATTCATACTGTTATGCAATGATGTCTTCTAATAAAGTTGAACTTGAACTGAACTGGGACTGAAATTGTTGTTTGCATTGTGCATTGCATAGTTGTGATTTTCCTAATCTAAAGCAGCTATTGAACAAGGTGGGGGGAAGATTAGGAATTACTTGAAGTCACGTGATTTTTGTATTTTTATTTTAAAAAAATCACAAATGTTTAGTTTCTTGAAGAGAGGAAGCGAGCTGTGTAATCTGTTTGAGATTGTTAATCACAAATGCAGTACCATAATACAATTTCAATGATGTTTCTTTTTTGTTCGCGTGTAATGTAACAAAGTTTACTATTCAGTGTTAGCCATTTTAGATGACATTTTTAATGTGAGGATTCAAGATGAATTTGTCATGATTTAAGATGTCTACTTTAGGTGTCTACTTTATGAGATTATGGTAATTTATTTTAAGATTTTATTTCCAGTATCTGTTTTTTATAAATCAAGTTGGGTGGAACCAATTCCATTGAAAGTAACCTATCATTTCCTCTGCTTCAACTGTCAAACCATATTACTGAGAGATCTGCAACACCGATAGATTTTATTGGTTTTGATTTTGTATCTGAGGATCAACTGTAACATGACATTGACTGTATCTTGTGTGTGTGTGTGTGTGTGTGTGTGTGTGTGTGTGTGTGTGTGTGTGTGTGTGTGTGTGTGTGTGTGTGTGTGTGTGCGTGCATGCCCGCGCATGCGTGCGTGTGACCATGCGCGTGCGTGCCGTGCATGGGTGCGTGTGTGTGTGTGCGTGCGGGTGGTGTGTGTGCATGTGAATAACAGAAGATGGGGGAAGCTTCCATTGAACAGGAGCGGATATTGACACAGCATTTACATGTATGAAAATATTTTCTCTGTGTTGGGACAACATGAAGGGGAGCGCCTCCAGACGTTTGGGCATGGCATACTAAAACAAACTGCACACATCAGCATTCAATCACAAAGTGATTTTCCAAAAGGCCAGACATCCTAAAAACATCACGTTAGGGGAACACACTGAGATGAGAATGAGGAAAAGCTGTTGGAACGGGTTTGACGTTTGAACAGCATCATGTGCCAATGTAAGCCCCATATATACTACGGAAATAGCTGATTTAAAAGCTCACAACGTGTTGCTGGTGCAGGTCGTGCGACGTGTTGCGATCTTGTAGATCGATCTGCACGTTTTGGTGTTCGGCAGGATATGAACGCGATGAGGATAATGAACCTACAGTTTATATGCAGTGGGGAACTTCAACTTGATTGTTGAAGATGGCTCCGTAGTCCGGTTCACAAAACTCTTTGACATTAAACACAGGCGTTGTTAACTCATGCATCGCTTCCCCTTCAGAGACTGAACAATTATTGTTAGACTCATACCAGAAAGTTAAACATTTGATCGTTATATTGACATTCAGATCTCAATTAACCCTTTAAGACACGAGGCTGATTACTGTAAAAAAAATCTTCAATGGTCAAGGACGGCGAAGAACGCCCCGGAATTATAAGCCTATATATTTGGCCCCGGACCCCCATCTCAAAATAGTTTTATTCCATGTACTGTACCCCCAGAAGCTAAAATTGTAGTAAAATATGTTCACTTTCAAAATCATAATTCAAAGATTTTCACAATTTAAAAGATCTCATAGTGCGGCACGAAGTGAACCAATCTGTGTTTAGCTAGCCAGTAGCCTATAGTGTGTACCAATATCTCCTGGAGGGGGCGTCAACATATGTGTCACGTGGTAGTGGCCGCCATACTTGTTGGCTTGTCTGGTTTGTTTACATTGATTGTTTACACTATCCGGTGTGCGTATTAGGGCTGTCAGTTCACCTCTATAATCCAATTCGATTTTCATTGCTTAATTATTTGTAATTTTCGAATATATTCGAATATTTACATTGTATTTTAGCTCATATTTAGCCTATAATAATACACAGAATAACAAGGTTTTGACGATGCACGTTCTGTCCACTAGAGGGCCCCCCCTTCCAAACGACAAACAGTACTTTCAGAACATGTAATAATGGTTTTCGGCACAAAATAGCGTTTAAACTGTTGTTTTATTGAGCACAGTGCACTCAGCACGGTAAGATTGTTGTCTGTCTATAGTGCAAATGCATTTTACAGTGAACGTTGTATACTTCTGATACAGTATAGTCTGAGTAGTGAGTAGGCTAGTCAGGAATCATGAACTTTTTCTTTTTTCTTTTTAAACGGAATGCTGTCACGATGAACAGGCCATCATTAGTAAATAGCAATGAAGATATATAGAGATGCCTATATTTTGCGCTAAAGTAATTGTTGAATAACACATAAATGTAGGTTTTAAGGCTAGAATGGCATTGTAGTGGACTATAGTGAGAGGCGAGATTGTCTTTCCTTCATTGCGGGACTGCAGGACTAGTCTGGAGATATAGTCGTGGATGATCAGCTTCAGACAGTCAGTGTTTTGGTTCGTACCTGGAGTTTTGCATTATCTCCGCTGTGCACAGCAGCACAGGGGAACTGTCTTTAATATATCCATGGTCGTTTTCAGTTGCTTTCCATGTGCAACACAAAAGTAGCCTACCATGTGTTTGTTTTGGTAATAGCCTACTGCAGGCGCAGCCATGCTGATTCACGTAATCGCGTAGGACAAAATGAAACCAGCCGGACCAACGTTAATGGTTTAATGCACGTAGGACCCGCATTTTCAAACTGTCCACAATATGCGACAGACTCGACGGTACTAATAAAACATGCGAGTGATTCTTCTTAGTTGCAGCGCGCTGTGCCCTGTGCGACTGCGTGTGTGCATGCGTGCAGAGGAGGGAGGAGGTGACGAGGCGCGCGTGTGACCGTGTGTGCGTGCGTGCAGATGGGAGATTTCACAGCGGTAGATTCGTTACTCAATACATTTAGTGAGCGGATAAAATAACATAAAACAAAATAAAAATATTAAATAGAATTAATAAATGATAAAAGCTCCATTCGAATGGCAATTTTAGCTTTCGAATATATATATATTTTTTAATATTCGAATTTCTTTCATATTATGAAATTCGTTCTGACAGCCCTAGTGCGTATACGTTCTTTTTTTTAAACTGACCTCACAATGGTGCAGACTTGCTCAGTAAATAAGTGCCACAGCAGGTCACGTCGAGGGAATGAGCCAGAAAACGGAATTACATTTTCAGCTTTCCAGCATGGAGACAGCACCAAGGAACCAGATTGACGAGTTTAAAAAAATACGTAGAATGGCTTGAATCTCGGCTGTACGGCGCACGGGCGCAGAGACATAACGTTCAACAAAGTATCTAAGCACAGCCGTGTTACAACATTTTCCTTGTCCTTGTAATGTATTTGGGCCCGACGTTCTTTCTATCCATCCTGGTGTTGGTTCACTATGTTGTTGCCAAGAACAAGCTCAATATTTACAAAAACATACCACCGTCACTCTATTCTGAGTGATGTAGGCTAGAATTTAAAGCCCACGAGAGGGCCGTCCCTAGCTTTTCAGACGCCGCCCCCCTCTTGGTGACGTACACGTTTTTAGAAACTATACCTCTCGCTGTGCTGTTCCAGTCATTCAGTTTATTAGATAGGTTTGACACCCCCTGATGTGTGTGCATTTAGCTTAGCTTTGATGTGTGATTAGGAGCCATTAATGTGTGTACTTTTAGTCTAGCTTTGATGTGTAATTAGGAGCCAATTGCGCAGCCAATTGAGGTTCAGTCATTTCAGGTGTGCAGGACAGCAGAAGTCAGTTTTTCTCCAGCAGCCTAGGAGCAAACACGCACACAGAAGCTGCTACTGTCATTCTTTGTTTTAGGCTTGAAACCATCTCTTGTAAGTTTTCTTTGTGTACAATTGCCATGACTCGTGTTTGTAAGCTTGATCTGAGAATTGTTTTGTGATACTTTGGGAACTTTGTGTGAGGTTGTATGTTACAAAATTACTGAATGCTTAGTCCTATTATATGCTCAGGCTATCTTATGTTATTGAGCTGATTGTTTACTTTGTTTCTATTTTACAGTTTCACTCATTGTTTATGAAAGCATCTCAATAAAGGCCAACTGAGTTGAATCCTGACTTTTATTGAACAGTTTGGCTGACTGTTGATTTGTGTCACAGACGACACCCTGAGAACAGTACACTCGCCCAATTGTTCTTGTTACCTCGAGATGGAATTAATCTAGATGCATGTTCATACCTTCCTGCACATATTGTATGAATCCGATTTACTCCCAATTCTGAACATTCCCCATTGCAGCTGCAGGAGAGAAGCACTTTTTTTCCTTGTACATATTTCTCTTCTCAAGCACCTTTCCTTCTCAATGATCTGTTTAATGATGGGAAAGGTTTATGTCTATTGGCACCTCATGCGCCTCAGATCCAGTCGTATTGCATTATTGCTCATTGACATCAGACTAGGGATTTTGCCTCTAAAAGAAGTTGACTTCATTTCCCAAGTTGAAAAGCTTCAATAATTTGTTACACACATGTCGAATGTAATGGAGAGGAGGCGGCTTATAGGCTTGCTCACTGCAATTGCCTTTGGTGGTCTGTTAACCAATTACAAGCCGCGTCGTTATTTGGGCATGTCAAAATGTAGGCAGAAAACGGCTTAATGGCTTTTTAACATTTTTTAACCTTTAACCTTTAACCCTGATTTTTTTTTCGTAAAATGCCTTTAATATATATTTGTGATCATTAGAATGTACATGTACATGTGAAATATATCCCCCAAATGTCAATTATTTTTTTGATTATTATTTTAATAATTATTGCTTAATGTTTTTAACGTAATTTCCTCTGCAAAGTCCTAGTAGTACAACATAGTTGTAAGGTTGAAATCTCTTTTTTGCAAATAGAAATATATCCGGGTCTTGTGGGGTTAATAGTATTCGTAATAGCAGTGACAGAAGTGAATCCCACCCAATGGCAACACTTCAGTGGCGACGATTTAGCATGCACTGGGCTTCTACAGTGGTAATTGTGTGTGGGAGGGCTGAGTGGGAGGGAACCTTTGCTACAAACTGCTGCAGCCAGAGTCGCACTAATGGAAACATCAAGACCTGAAAGTAAAACACAAATCAAGAGGAGGAGGAAGGGGGTGGGGTTGGGGAGGGGGAGGGGGGATGTGAGAGCGGAGAGAGGCAGAGAGGGACAGCAAAGAGGCAACAGAGCGGTGATGATTGGTCCTGCTGCTGTTTCAGAGGCGGACTGTCTGAATGATTGCCGTTATTAGTCCGGTTAGAGGGAAGGAAAGACGCCATCGCTCAAACGAGCTGGGTCGGTGCGAGCCTCTGACGAAACCCCCATGTGCATTAACCACTTTTGAAATGGTTATTAACTTGAGAAATAGACAAAGAAGCAGTTTCCACCCACCGCCTCAACACCACCACCACCGGAGATGCATCATGCCACTGTATGTTCATACATGTCTGCTGAGCATCACTGCTCTCACATCAATCAATGAGTCAGTCTTAAGGTGTCAACATGTAGGAAAGTTGCAAACATTTGTCTCGCCCTCGACAACAGATGATGGTTTGTGATCGTGGGTGGGGTAAGCTGGGAATAACAGAGATAGTGTGTGTAATTAGAACTCCGCACACACGACACAAAGTCCCTCTGTTCTGGCAGCGAACAGGTGCAACGTGGGAGTTGGAGTCATCAGATCCCGCGAGGGGGGAGGGGACGGGATGGGGGGGGACGGGGGGGGCAGCTGCTACAGCTCACCACAATCGTTTCTATTACGTACTTCGTGTGTAAATGTATAGACTGGATATTTGGTGACAGGCACGCATTCCCACGGTAACTACAGTATGCTTCTGTCTCTGTATGTCTCTCTTCCCATCTCTCCATCCCCTTTAATTAAAGAACACATAGTAGGCTGCTGTGTGTTGGAGAAGAGCTAAGAAAGGCAGGAGGGACGAGAATACGCATATCATTTAACCACACAGCTGATCTGCAAGTTCACAGCACATCACACTGCAAAACATTCTGTGCGCCCGTAGTTTAACCACTTGAAATGTAGAAATATTCTCTCTTTTTCTTTGTTTATTTTTTAAAGCTCAATGCTAAATAGTGTGGGTAGGGGTTAAAATCATATACACGGCTAAATGGTCAAACCTCAAAGAGTCACATTCCACTTTAACACTGTGTGTCCATTTGGGTCCATTTTCACAACCTCAGACTTAAATTAAAAGGTAGTGCACTATAACACAGACAACTTTTGATATTCGCATAGTCCATAACCTAAACCTAAACAACATGACTTGTTTTTCATATGAAAAGGAGACGCATGCAGAATGGAACTGCACAGTGAGTGTAGGAAGCTCCTATCTATAGATGTACACTGTACAACAATGTAAAATGTCTACCATTCAAATCTGATAAAGATATATTTGCTGTGCTCTGGAAGCCTCTCCACTGCAAATGCCAAATTCACATAAATACAGATTTTTTGACAATTTTAACCCATTTTGGACTGAGGCCGATTAAAAAAATGCCTTGAAAACCCAGACCCAAGTTTTCTGAAAAACTTCAAATATTTATATACCAGCATCAAATATTTATAATTTTTGAATACTGTACAGAACCCCAAGAGGGGTTCCCCGTCCAGAAGGGTTATAAGACCAAAAGGGGTTCCCGCCCAGGAATATCCCACAATTAAAATGATCTATAGCCCTGCATGCCTTTACTGTAACACTGGAGGATTTTACTGTGAACCATCTTTCTTGTTCTTTGTGATTTTACATTGTGATTTCTCTCTTGCGTACGTGCTAGTATTGCTGAGTGATATTCAAAATCAATACCACTGATAGCACTGTGTCAATACAGAGGATGAAATCATCAAATGTATGGATTTCACGAGCTTCAAATAATTCTCAACAACGTTCCCGTTATTCTATCACATTGCTGAATACTGGCCTGCTGAAAACCAGACACATGTTTGGGGAAAACCGATGATTGAAAGGCAAACTGTTTAATTTCCTCCCAGACGGACAGAATGTTTCCCTTATATGCCGTGGGAGTTGTGGCGTGTGTCACCACCACGCAGTCATGAGAAAGGGGACATGGACAGAGAGAAACAGATGGATTTCAGGGAGGTTTAAAGGGGAACTGACGATGCTTCACTCCAGTAACTGATCGCCTGTGGGACATCCCTCCAGGATATGTGAAAATACAATAATGAATCCAGTCCCTTCCCGCCTGGCCATCGCCTTCCATGTTTACGAGCCATGTCTGCGAGTGTGTGCCTGTCTATGCATTGTGTGCATGCGTCCGCACGTGTGTATGTGTGTCAGTGTGTGTGTGTGTGTGTGTGTGTGTTTGTGTGTGTGTCTTAAATTCTTAATAATCAAATTCAGAAGTTTGAAGGTATGAAGAGCAAAAACAAAAGGCTACAAGGACATACAGTACAAGTCTGTAAAGAGTTCACACAATACTGACTGAATACGGCACCTTGCGCACACACGCACACACACACATACACACACACACGTGCACACACACACACCGAGAAACACACCGAGAAAGAGACAGCATGATCGAGGACACACATGCAAAAAAAAACACACGTTCAAACACACAAAAACGAGACATATGTTATAAGACATGAAAGGAATTGCATGCGACTGAGCCAAGGACACACTAATAACAGGCTTTCAGAGCGAAGAGGAGTGAGAGGGAGACAGAGTCTAGATGGGGGGGGGGGGGAGAATAAGCACATATAGGGAAAGAGAGAAATAAACTGAGCATAATCTCAAAAGCTGTCACAATATAAGGACCACTGTGGTGACAACGACCCACATGATAGCATGAAGGATTACAATGATCAAAGAGACACAGAGACAGACAGACAGACAGACAATCAGACAATCAGACAGACAAAAAAATGAAAGTAAAACACATCCTGGCTGTGGTCCATGATAATGCAGTCGATGTAGGGACGTATAGGAATGAAGGCGATGTGGTGAGGGAAGGAGGTAGGGGGAGGATAGAGAGAGAGAGAGAGGGGGGGTCTGCACTCTGCAGAGCCACAAGAGTAGGAAGGCAGTATTTGTGTGTGTGTGCGTGCGTGCGTGCGTGCGTAAGGGGGGCTCACACAGTGGAGAGTCCAACACAGTCTCTCACTCCAGCTGTCAGGCAGTGAGAGTAAGAAAGAGAGAGAGAGAGAGAGAGAGAGAGAGAGAGAGAGAGAGAGAGAGAGAGAGAGAGAGAGATGTAGAGATGTGTAATGTAGCACAGCTCTGCTTTAGCAATATAAATGTATGTTTCCTCATGCCAAGAATTTAATTGAATTTAATTGAATTGAAATCAAAATCAATTGAAAGAGAGAGAGAGAGAGAGAGAGAGAGAGAGAGAGAGAGAGAGAGAGTTGAGATCCTGCATGCAGAGTTCTGCAAAACTATTATCAGGGTACAAAGAAAATGCCCAAACTCTGCATGCAGGGCTGAATTAAGCCAATATCCTTTACTTCTAAATATACAGAAAATATCTATTAAATTCTGGAGCCATATTAAAAAGAGTGACCCTGCCTGTTACCATTATAAAGCCCTTGCCTGCCAAGAGTTGGACATCCAAAAGAGCCCCCTCAGTCAGCTGGTTTTTAAACTAGCTGACCTCTCACCTTCTGACATCACAAACCCCAGACAGCCTCAGTGCAGCTACACTATCACTCAGACCCAATTATTAGACCCAACCAATTATTAGACCCAACCAAATTATAACTAAAGAAAAAGATCAATACATCACATATTGGAACGAACTCACACAATCACAACACAAACTAGAAACATATTTGGCTCTAAACAGACAGTATACTGTGGCAGACTACCTAACCACAGTAACTGACAAAAACCTGAGAAAGACTTTGACAATGTACAGACTGAGTGATCATAGTCTGGCAATAGAGAAGGGCAGACACAGACAGACCTGGCTGCCCAGAGAGGAGAGGCTGTGCTGTCACTGTGATGACGGAGCTATAGAGACAGAGTTACACTTTTTAACACAATGTAAAAAGTAAACTACACAAATATTAGAGAGGAGTTCTTCCCAAAATTTGAAACAAATTTCCCAGAATTCAGAAGTATGACAGAAAGGGAAAGATTACCAGTCCTTCTGGGGGAACAGAAAGAATGTGCAGTTTTGGCTGCAAAATATGTCAATTCCTGTCACAAGAAAAGGGACAACCAGTAGGACACACATACAGTATGCCATGTTTTATTTTCTGCACCACCTGCTTTATTTTATATTATTTTAATTTATTTTTTCATGTCATTGATATTATGTTGTTATGTTGTTGTTTGTAATATCTGTGATTGTGCTTTGGCAACACTTGTAAAACGTCATGCCAATAAAGCCTGTTGAATTGAATTGAATTGAATTGAGAGAAACTTCAAGCTCTAAACGACCTGAGGGACAAGGCAAGAGAAACATTAAGTTAAACATCCCTGTGGGAGCTATATTCAGTCATTTTCTATTTCAGTATTTCTGTTATATATGTAATGCATTTCTTATTTTTTGTTTAAGTTGTTTTGCTTAGTTGATTTGTTTACAGCCATTATTTTTGTTGCAGACAGAGCTTTTGTTTTGAAGGTGATGGGCAGTTCACAGCTGAGTCTATTTAATTAAGAGAGCACACAGGGAGTGAGAGAGCACTGGGAAGGTCCATGGTTTTTTACCAGCGGGTTAGGGAGAGCACTGTGACATAATGACATCTTGTACTGTGTCTGGAGAAGCAAAATAAACACCATCAAATGTTGCTGCCTTGACTGGACAATGGTCTTATTCCCTATACCAACTGCGTAAGATTCGCTGCCCGGTGCTTTTAAGTTTTATTGTTCATAGTGTTGATTAGCCACTACAATCCCAATACAAATCTGGCTAAAGATACTAGACTCCGTTATAGAACACATTTCCCTCTATGGTTGCGAAGTCTGGGGCCCACTTGCCGATCGAAACCGGAAATATGGGATAAACACCAAATTCTGCATGCAGAATTCTGCAAATCCATTCTCCGCATCCAACGGAAGACACAAGGCATGCAGAGCAGAATCAGGACGATGCCCACTAATTATCGAAACCCTCAACAACCAGGCCCCCCTCTACCTCAACTGAACTCATCAACCGCCCCCTCAGGTCAAGCACTGCCAACCAACTGGAACCCCACAAGTCCAACAAACGAACTTGGGGATACAGGGCTTTTGCAGTGGCCGCCCCTTCTCTTTGGAACTTACTCCCAACTCTCATCAGAGCTGCCCCCACCTTCGAAATGTTCAAAAGCACACTCAAAACCCACCTTTTCAAACTGGCTTTGCCTACATCCCCTCCCCCCCCCACACACACACACACACACACACACACTTTTTGTTTTTCTAGTTTTTAACCTTTTAACTAGTTTTTCTAATAAAAATGTCTGTACTTCTGTTCTGTAAAGAGACTTTGCGTACCCAGAAAAGCGCTATATAAAATCGTAGATATTATTATAATAAAGAGAGCATTGAAACCACCTAAAGGACGTGAACCGGACACACTCCACAAAAAGGCCCTCACACACAGTGAATCCCTGGAAAGATGTCAGATAGTGCTGGGACTAACACAAGCACAACCACCAAATCACAAGAAAACAAAAAGAAAGCCATCTTACACACTGGAAAAGATCTACTCAAAACCAGTGCAAAATGGAATGCTATTTAGCTCTAAACAGAGAATACACAGTAGCAGAATACTTGAGCACTGTGACTGATTCAAAACTAAGGAAAACATTAACTCGATATAGACTCAGTGAACACAGTCTGGCAATTGAGAAAGGCCGCCATAGGCAGACCTGGCTCCCAAGAGAAGACAGACTATACCCACTGCACACAGAATGTGCAGTACAACAAGTACAACAATGTGCAAACACAGCAGCGAGGAGGATGTCAAATGGAATACAGGCACATTAAGGAATACAAATCATTGTGTGTACACTGTTTATACCCTACACTGCTTACAGCAAATGACCTCGGTACATAGAAATTCTGCTATATATACAGAGCAACTGACCTTAATTCAATTACATTGAATTGCTGCTACTTGTCGCAAATGTTTTTATACTAAGTGAATGCAAAAACATTGAAATACTGCTGTAAAATTTCAAAAGTATAAAGCTAACGTCTCCTACTGTATATGGATGTATTTTATCTCTCACAGAAAATGCACAATCTTTTGTATAGTTTCACAAGATAGTATTACCCAAAGTAAAGATAATGTAACACCGCTCTGTTTACACCTTTATGTAGGTCCTATTTATAACCAATAGGTGTAGCGGACCCAGCTGGCCATGAAAGGTTTAAGCCCTTTCCATCCAGTGACGGTCCATGGTCCACAAACCATTTATTCTGTTACTCTGCTGCCATATAGTGTCCCTTCCTCAACCTGAGGCAGCATTTAAACCCCAGCACCACAGCTGAGCCTAATTCCCCATCACCAGATTCTCTGCAGCTGGCCCAATCATGACAAGTTAGAGCTCCATGTTTCTGCATGACACCACCAAGAAAAGCACCTTCACATTAAAAGTCTCGACTGCGGGTCCGTTACAATAGGCCTACATTGTTATAAATATATTTTAATTGTCTTGTTCCACTTCTGCTTTGGCAATGTAAACATACGTTTTCTCATGCGACTTAATTGAATTGAGAGAGAGAGAGAGAGAGAGAGGGGGGGGGGGGGAGAGAGAGGGGGGGGAGAGAGAGAGGGGGGGGGGGGGCAAGAGAGAAATGATACAGGCAGAAAGAGAGTGAGAGAGAAGGGGAGACAGGCACTGGCAGAGAAACAAATTCTGAAAGCAGTTGAGAAGCAGCAGGGAAATGTCCTCCCTTCAGAAGTGGCAAATATAACACCAGACACCAGTATCACACACACACACACACACACACACACACACACACACAGCTCATTAATACTGTTCTGTGTTACAACAACTCAGTTTGTTCAGCGGCAGACAACACAGACTGCGGCATCCAATCCCAGAGCAGACACAACACAGACTGCAGCGTCCAATCCCAGGGCAGATACGACACAACACAGACTGCAGCATCCAATCCCAGAGCAGAAACACAACACAGACTGCAGCATCCAATCGCAGAGCAGAAACACAACACAACACAGACTGCAGCATCCAATCCCAGGGCAGATACAACACAACACAGACTGCAGCATCCAATCCCAGAGCAGAAAACACAACACAGACTGCAGCATCCAATCCCAGAGCAGAAAACACAACACAACACAGACTGCAGCATCCAATCCCAGAGACACAAACAGTCACTGACTGAACATGTTTCATAATTGCAACCCAATCATTGGGTCCCAAAATGACAGCAATAGTACAGCTTGAAGTGTACACACACACACAGCTTACAACACAAGCAACAACAGCAGCAGGAAAGAGGGATAAAAAGCTTCGTACCTTGAGCTGTCTTCTACTTCAGTTGTAGAAGAAGGGATGGCGGCCAGCAGGGTCAAAGTTTGGAACCCACCAATGGATAGAGAGATAGGACGATGTGGCGGCTGTGGCTCAGGAGGTAGAGCAGGTCGTCCAATGATCCATGGGTCGGCGGCTCGAATCCCGGCTGCTCCTCCTGTCTACATGTCAAAGTGTTCTTGGGCAAGACACTGAACCCCAGATTGCTCCCGATGTGCTGGTTGGTGCCTTGCATGGCTTCCGCCGCAATCAGTGTGTGAATGTGTGTGTGAATGGGTGAATGTAATGCACTATGTAAAGCGCCTTGGATAAAGGAGCTATATAAATGCACCATTTACCATTTTAGCAGTCCTCTTTCTAGTTCGTCCTCAGATGAGATCCTCCAGCAGCATCTCCAGTCATCTCCATCCTCCATACATCCCGTCAATTGCAGCCTCATAACATTCTCCTCCTGGATGCCATCTTCTCACGCACCCTCGGTATCGATGCTTGTTGGTAACATGTTCATGCTGGTTGATGTTTAGCACTGCACGTAGCATTCTGGTGTAGCACAGTGGGGCCAGGGACGGTAGAGCTGGCTTCAGGGTCCAGCATTCACAGCTACAGTATAATAGGAGAGCAGACATAAATAATATTAAATAACTTGAATTTATATAGCACCTTAAAATCACACCTGTATGAAGTGAGTGGTGCAACTCCGTGTGTGTGTGTGTGTGTGGGGGGGGGGGGGGGGGGGGCAGCCACACACACACATAGCTCCGTAAGGGAGTGGTTGCACCATTCAAAAAACCAAAAACATGTTACTTTTCATGAATATAGCCTAGTATAGTATTATGTTTTTTTACATTGTATGGTTTTGTTACTGTAAATTGTTTGACATTGACTTATACTAAAAATTATAGTTGAATCTACTTGTTCAGTTATTGTTATTTTAGCATTTAAAAAAAACATTTGCACATAGCTTGTAGAAATGCCTATTCTCATACTTTCATGTGACAGTCTTGTATGAAGAAGTAGGGCATTAAGCCATTTTGGGCGGGAACCCCTTTGTGTTTTAAGCATTATGTTCTACTTTAGCTATTGAAAAATAGCAGAAGCTCATAGCGCGGCACCGAGTGCCGCGCTATGAACTTGTAGGTCTGCTATTTTTGAAAAGAATGTGAAAATTTGCCTCAAATCTTATATATTCTTTCAGAGTTTCAGTTTTTAACTCAAATCTTTGCTTCTGGGGGGTCCCTGGAACAACATATTTTCAATGAGGGTCGGCGCCTCGGCGGCATATTACATATCATTTTTGGGGTCCTTGACATGAAATATTGAGAACCACTGATATAGAAGCATGAGGTTTCAGGATTATTATTTTTTTTTTTTAATATCAGGCCTAAATGGGGGATATTTCTGCCCAACAGCAAACAAACACACTATTATTAACTTCACAGGCACAGCACACAAACAATGCTTTATATCCCGACTATAGTTCTTTCTTTTTACTTTTTGTAATTAGTGACATGACATTACAGAAAAACAAACAATTCACCTCTATTAGCCATGAATGCTAAAGCAGCTAATTAACTGTAGATAGTAGCTAGGTAAGCTAACGCAAAACTGGTCTCTTGGGGAATGGACTCCTTTTTTTTCCAAGGACGATAATTAAACTTCTCCTCCTGCTGTCACCGTATTTTTTTAAATATTAGGCCTAAATGGGGGGATATGATATTTCTGCCCAACAGCAAACAAACACACTATTATTAACTTCACAGGCACAGCACACAAACAATGCTTTATATCCCGACTAGTTCTTTCTTTTTACTTTTTGTAAACATAATTAGTGACATGACATTACAGACAAACAAACAATTCACCTCTATTAGCCATGAATGCTAAAGCAGCTAATTAACTGTAGATAGTAGCTAGGTAAGCTAACGCACCTGGTCTCTTGGGGAATGGCCGGACTCCTTTTTTTTCCCAAGGACGATAATTAAACTTCTCCTCCTGCTGTCACCGTCATGTCTCTGGGCAGTTTCCACTCCCTTACAACACTGACAACTCTCCTCATCTTCCACGAGGTGGAACGTTACGTTTTAACGTGTTTATTTATTATTTCACTGTTTTACTAACAAACACTCGTCAGTTTAGAGCAGCTGTGTGTGTGGGGGGGGGGGGGGGGGAGAACCAAAGCCCTTTAAAGAGTGGAGCCTGCTTAGGGAGTGTCTGCCAATAACCTGCATCACATAATAGAGTGAAGCGTCTGCCTTATTATTGAGACAAACACATAAAGTGTTCTAGTCAGATACTCCCTAGAATCTAGGGAGTATATGACTATTACACTTTATGTTCTGTCTAAATTATGATGTTATATTGTATTTATTATTTTGAAGACTAGTATAATTATTTCCTTTCCGGATGTTGCCCCCAGATGTAAAGCATGCAAGCACACTTTTAGATTGATAAATAACATCTAAGATAAATACTTTGAATTGCTGTTTGAATTGTATAATGTGTATTCAATTGTATCAAACAAAGAGAATAATACAGTCAAAATTAGTAGTCTGACCCTAGCCCCTTAGATAGCACAGCGTGTTACGTAGAGCTCAGTCGCTCACACTCACACCTCCCTGGCGTGCATGGTATGCCGGTGCCCAGATCAGTAGCAGCAGAGACGCGCGGTTCAGCTGACTCACTCACTGAGTTCTGGAGAGTGGAGATCCTCCCCAGGCTAGCTGCTGGAGCGTGAGCGGGAGTTAGGAACCTCAAGCCTCACTTTCCTTTCTCCAGCTCAGAGAGACCACACGCCAGACACGAGGCTCCCTGCTCCATCCACACACAGCAGGCACACGCACACGCACACGCACACACACACACGCGCGCGCGCGCGCGCACCCACACACCCAAGCTTTCTTTTCCTGGGCTCCCATCCAGGTCCAGGGAATGACTGGCTCCACTGGACCCTAGCTGGAGGAACGCAGGCTAGCTGAAGCTCCAGGCAGACCCCCAGCCGGCCAGCCCCCTGTCCGCCTGCCCGCTGGGACAGACGAGGATTTACACTTCAGCGGTTCCTAAACACACACCTTGGTGGGACTCATCCAGCGGCTTCGCGCTTGCTTTTTTCCCTTTTATTTTATCAGGCAAGTGGGACTGGATGTAAGCTTTATATAGGAAGCTAGACAGGCACGCACGCGCGCGCGCACACACACACGCTCACGGACGCATGCACACTGGATTGACAGTGGTACAGGCACTGCAGTACGTGTGGATGTAGCAACTGGACTTCTGTTCTGCTTCCCTAGTTACCACCAGGACAGAGAGCTATAGGGCTAATCATCAGCAGAGACCTGCTGCAATATTCTGTCCACTCGGGCAGTTTGGTGGACGCAGCTCTATAAGCAGACTGATACTAGTCACAGTCACAGTCACATACTGTAGAGCAGCTCAGGTAACTCTGTAATCTTGCAGTCTCTCAGGGGACCATTGTTCATCTCACAAGCCCACAGGGACTTGGTTCTCCTCTCCCAGACCTCGTTGGATGGACTTATAAGTACCCCTTACAGGCTGACTGTGTACATGAGCGTAAAGCGTACAAAAGCGTACAAAAGCGTAATTTTGACAATGGCCAGGCGGATAAGGAGTGTGTGTCGGACACTGATGCTGCTGTATTTTTTTGTGTGGAGCTCGGCACCCACAGCCCACGGCATCTATCCCAGGATACGGCTCTCACACAAAGGTAAGCGATACCTGTGTGTGTGACATGTGTGTGTGTGTGTGTGTGTGTGTGTGTGTGTGTGTGTGTGTGTGTGTGCGCGTGCGTGCGTGCGTGTGTGTGTGCCCTGGGGGTGCCAGAGGGGCCTGGCACCCTCAGTTGCAAATTGTGCCCCCTCAGTTTAACTTTCATGTACATACCTAATTGTTTTACTACATAAAAATGATGTGTGCCTCCTCACCAATTTCAACTGCCCTCTCAGTCATTTCATCCTGGAGCCGAGCTTGGTGTGCATGTGCGTGCGTGGCGTGCGCAAGAGTTGATGTGGTGTGCATGCATCATGCGTGTGTGTGATGCTGTGTTGCTGCTGGCATGCCACATAGCCTATAGGCCTATGTCTTATTCTTTTTTGATGTAATGAAGACAAATACCGCTATTAACCACTTTAATAAAAAAGAATGAGAAGAGAGCCCTTGGCTAATTGAACACATGGCGTGTCACTCAGACTCCAGACTAGTCAACTGGGTGGAAACGAACATTCTTTACCATGTGAGTTCATGGTAGATTGAAGCTAAGACAGGTGTAACGATGCAAACACTTTTATTTTTTCTCACACTGTTGCACGCTTCGCCTGACCCTGACTCTAACCACACTGTTAGAAGGATTCCTTGTGGATTCCCAACATTCCTGAATCGACTGGCTAAGTAAATGTTGATTAAACAATGAATGTTTGGTTTGGAGTGCCACCCAAATAAATACGGTTAATAAAAGGGTACCGCAAAACCACAGAACCCTGACACACGAGACTGCCCTGTGATCTTTTCTGCCGAAAATTGTTTATGGTTTAATTGATGACAGGTTTTTCTCACGACTCAAAGGCACAACATATAAGAAGTCTTGTCAGTACCAAATGGGGTACTGTTTCTGGCATTCCATTTCGCAAGCCACACCATCTGTGAGTAAAGGGAGTCACAGGTTATCATTACCATCTAATGGTATTGTTATTGATTGTTATCTAAGATGTATGCCTCTCCAGAGAGAGAGAGAGAGAGAGAGAGAGAGAGAGAGAGACTGTAATATCCTGAGTGTAATGTATCTCTGTTTAAATCTGATTTACTCTCTCGGATTTAAACAAACACTCTGGATTTCACAGTGTGACTGTTAATTGTGAAAGAGGGTCAAGCCCTCTCTCATGACTTTGTCAGCTTAATGCTTGTTGCTCCCTGCATGGATGTTGTTGAGGCTGTGGATGTTTTTCTCCATCTGTGTTGTTGACTCGGGTTTGTTTTGCCACTCTGGCCATGGTGGCTGAGATTACACAATGTGGCTTTCTCTCATATACTATACTGGTGGTGTGATACAGTGGCTTTCTGGATATGGGAATGGATGTAGTATTGTAGTTTAGTTTGTGTGTGTGTGTGTGTGTGTGTGTGTGTGTGTGTGTGTGTGTGTGTGTGTGTGTGTGTGTGTGTGTGTGTGTGTGTGTGTGTGTGTGTGTGTGTGTGTGTGTGTGTGTGTGTGTGTGTGTGTGTGTGTGTGCGTGCGTGCGTGCGTGCGTGCGTGTGTCTTCACAAGGATACCAAGATGAAGATGAAAATTACGGAAAGTGCAGGGATAGAATAGAATTAGACTAATGTTAAGATAAGGGCAAAGGTTAAGGTTCGACATGTAGGGGTGATTAGGGTGAGGTTAGGGTCAATGAATCAGAATCAATCAAAAATCCTCACAAATATAGCTGTGTGTGTGTGTGCATGCATGTGTGGGTGCGTGCATGCATGCATGTGCGTGAGTGAGTGTATGTGTGTGTGTGTGTGTGTGTGTGTGTGTGTGTGTGTGTGTGTGTGTGTGTGTGTGTGTGTGTGTGTGTGTGTGTGTGTGTGTGTGTGTGTGTGTGTGTGTGTGTGTGTGTGTGTGTGTGTGTGTGTGTGTGTGTGTGTGTGTGTGTGTGTGTGTGCGTGCGTGCGTGTGTGTGTGGTTGTGTGATATGTACTGGTATGCGGACTGTTTCCACTGTATCTTCTTAGAGAATAATGAGGGCTCTCTCTGTCTGCTTTGTAGATAAAAATCTTTTATAAATAGTGAATCCATCTCCCCTCCCCCTTCCGTGTTTCTTTTGATCTCTATAGCAACAGAACGTGATGATTCCACGTACGCCAGTTAGCCATGCTTGAATATAGGTGTGGAATTTGTATGGTCAGTAAAATACAAATATGTTGATGTGTGAGCCAGTTATATGAGCACTCGCTGCTCTGTAACTTACATGGTGAAAGTGAGAAGAGTCTTTCGTGTGGTTTGAAACACAACGGACTATGGTGCTCATGTGCCTTGTATGAACCTAGCATCCCTGTTATGGGATTAACATTCAGCAAAAATAGCCGATCTATCAGGTCACAATGCATTGCGTGATGACACATTGTGAGCTTGTAGATCTGCTATTTCCTAGTTTTATTAGATCTTGGGAATAGGGTCAAATTAGTATAGTGTTGGCCTGTGCCGGCCGAGTGGTCCAGGCAATCCAGCCTTACAGCGTGTCGCGGGTTTGAGTCCCGATCCCATCGACCTTTGCTACGTGTCTCCCTCCCATCTCCCCCTTTCCAGTCAAACTACTGTAATCTATCAATAAAGGCAAAAAGCCCCCAATAGTATAGTGTTTAAATGGTAAACTGCCATTCTGCTTGTATTGTCTGCTCCAACAGTTGACAGGTCTCTCTTTTAATTCATTACAACTGGGAAAGCATCTGTGTAATCTTCAATTTTAAGCAGTTTAACTATTATTTTATACTTTATACTAAAATTAAGAAAATGTGTGACAATATTTTAATATATATTTTTAACTCAAATCCTTGCTTCATGGGGGTCCCTGGAACAAGATATTTTGAGAAGGGTGTCCACGTCCAAAATGTTAATCAGGTCCTCCTCAGCTCTTAAGTTAACTGGTGGAAGTGCAGCTGTTACATAAAGTGAAGTAAAACACATGGGATGGACAGAGAAAAAAAGGACAAGAATAACGAGTAAAATAAATTTGAAACAGGGTGCCCTTCATGGTTAACTGTTCCGTGGGATCTCTTTGTATATATACGCTAATATCGAGTCTCCAGAGCTCTGTGAGCAGAGCCATGCTGGTGTGCTTAGTCATAAATGCCACATCAATATCTCTACTAACTATGACTTTCATATATATCACCCAATTCATTAACCGCCTGAGGGGAGAGCTAGTGGATGCCATAAGTGACTGCCTCTCTCTCTCTCTCTCTCTCTCTCTCTCTCTCTACATGTTCTGGCTAGAGTGCTGGGGAGTGCTGCAGTTGGATCCTATCATTATGGAATGAAAAACATCTAAGCCTTAATATATGCCTCATGGCCCCTGCCAGTGATTCCGAACACACCCTCAAGCACACGCAAACACATACTGATGACTAGAGCGCCCATACACCGTAGGATTCGCACGCACGCACACACGCACGCACACGCACACACACACACAAACACACACACACACACACACACACACACACTCGCTCACAGAATAGTGTGAATTCTTCGCACGCCGGGGCCTTGGAAGTGATTCAGGGCAGTGGTGTGGGATGTGGTTTTAACTATTCGCCTTCAGGACTATGAAAATATTACCATAACATCTGGCAGATAAACAGGGCAGAGGAGCCATCGTAACTCAATCTATCCGTTTGATTCTCCCGTTTCAGCGGAGCTATAGGGAACATGGATGGACATAATAATGAATATATAACATAACATAAATACTGGAATGTATTGGTTACCTTTCCTCTGTTGTTGTCCTGCTGGTGTGGGAGCAATAGAACTGTGCCTCTGTTTTTTAATAAGTGCTCATTTTCAGATTAAGCTTTATTCTGGTTTCTTCTTTGGGGGATGAATTCCTTTGGGAACGTTGTCAGATGTTTCAAGGGCGACTGTCCAAGTTTCTAGCGCGGAATACAAATGTCCCGCGGCTTTGATGTGAGCCGCACTTAATGCAGACTTGCTTGAAATTATTAGCATCCCTTTCTTTCATCTCCTTCCGCGTCTACTGTCTATTTCTGGACCACTGATGATTTCTCCCAAACAAACGCCCATTAACTTGCTTTCATTCTTCTCCGCCGCCTACGCTCTTAATTAACTCGTGTTCCAGAAGGTTGTTAGCCTAATCTCACCATGTATTAAGTTACAATGGCAGATTGTCTGCTTTCTTCAGTGCAGAACTGATCCTGTAGGCCCCAGCCGCCAAGCCTCCAAAGACCTTAAATGCAAGTTGTGAGCCTCGATGGCTATGACTTTAGGGCTAATCAATGTCCTTAATCCCTGTGTGATTATGTGACGTGAGCCCACCGTTGCACAGGAATACAAATTGTACAGTATGCTGTCTTCTATACTGGCCATATACCATTTTAACCTGGATCTAAAAAGTTTTTTGGCAACAACTCTGAACAACTTTCCAGGTTCCCCGAGTGGACTGAGATCATCAGAGTATAGGAAAAACATCCATCCCGCTGCTAATGATGCTCTTGTACGGCTAGCAAGTGCCAGTGTCATGGTGGGCTACAGGGAGGTAGCTGGGTCGAGATTTATCCTTCCATACAGTGCTATAGCCGCACGCTTGGCTGATCACTGGAGCTGCGGCGTGAAGGAGAGTGTGATACAGCACTTTCCTATAATAGTAATTACCAAATCAGTTCAAAGTCACTTCCAAAAAAAAGTCCTGGTGTTCTGCGCAGTGCAATGATGCTGGATAAATCAGTGGTCTTTCTTTGCACTTGCTTCAGAATAGCATGTGGTTTAGAGTTTTCAGTCGACACAGCAACCCTGGTCATCCAACTGTGTCAAGTTTTCAATCAAGCCATTGGATTCTATCCAGTGTTGAAACAGCGGGCCCTGATTCAGATTCATATATTCCTGGTTTTAGTGAGCCTAGAAGCGCCACCACACCCTTATATAATGGATACCTGTCGAGGGCTGCTCTGGTTACATGCGCTTTAGAGAAACCATTATGTGTTTGAAGGAACATAAAACAACAGACAAGTCATCATGGGTCTTTGAGTGGGATAAAACTTTGGTTAGAGTTGCTTCTGTTTGTACTGAAAAGCATTCCACTGGTAGAGGAAAGTGGCAACGCGATGGAAAGAATTAAATAACATGAGTTGACACGTTTTCAAGGCAGCCAACTAAGCTATGTTCTGCCCCAAAACATGCCAGAGTGAGTGAGAGCTGCTCTGGCACTGTATATGTGAGACGGCTGCCATTAAACTGGAGCGTTTCACGACAATTAAGTTGACAGTATCTCGGCCAGCGGTGTATTTATTTAAAAGTCATAATCATTTAGTGCCATATATAAATATTTTGCCCCAGCCGGCCTGTGTGATGTCCCAACTTGAATAAAGCTGTCCAGTGATGTCAGAATGTTTGGACAGGGTGAACGTCATACACGTTGGCTTGTATAAATAAACCCATGTCACTTCCACGTTTTAGCCTGGCGTTTTCCTTCTCCGAAAACTCAAACAAGAAGCTGCTAAAAGCACTCGGGAGCTGCATTCTCAGCACCGCTGCATGGGGGGAAAGAGTCCCGTACTGTATCTACAATGTAGAAGTGTACATACAGCTGGTGCTAATGTGTTGCTCTTCTTTTAGAAACCCTCTCTCTCTCTCTCTCTCTCTCTCTCTCTCTCTCTCTCTCTCTCTTTTCTTTCTCGGCATTCCAGTTAGTACAGCAAGGGGATGTGCTCCTATTATGATGGCTGAATAGTGGCATTCATTGGGAAATTTTATGTCCATTTAAATGTATCACATAAAATATAGTAAGCGTCTTCATATTGCAGCCTGTGTCTGGGTGTGTGTGTGTGTGTGTGTGTGTGTGTGTGTGTGTGTGTGTGTGTGTGTGTGTGTGTGTGTGTGTGTGTGCGCGTGTGTGTGTATATATGAGTGTGAATATATGCGTGCATGATGTGTCTGCATGCCTACAGTGAATACCCAGGTAGTAATTACTGATATATGGAACCCCCTGCTGAGAAGTAATTTAAGAGCATGCATCCTTCCCAGACAAGGTAAAGGGCGCTCTCTGTGTGCATGCGTTTTACAACCCTCCACAGTGACTTATAGCTGTGGCTAAATCTCTTATGAGGGATGAGGATGGATGGGGAATACCAGTATTGCACGCTGCTAGCTAGTTCTGCCTGCCAGAAATGAAGGTGGGGATTTTTTTCCCCCTCCTCTTCCTAAAGCTAATGTGTGAACTGAGGAGCTCCATTAACTCGGTTCCAACACCACCTGTGTGTGCCAAGGCCTGTAATTAACGTTTACCACGTACGCAGGCTCTGAGCCGGAGGGCCGGCGGCACAGACCTTATATTAAATCATTAGGAAATGGCAAATATGATGATGCAGAGATAAATCGTCCCTTTTAGGTGAGCAAAGGGTAGACTACGTTTTATTAGATTCTTTTCCCGTCTCTCCCATTATGTCTGTGGGCTCGATATCTCCCTGCTGCCTCTCTTTCTATCTCTGGCTATCTCTTAATATCTTCCTCCTCTATCTCTGCAATTCTCTGTCCTTAGTCTGTATCTATCTCTCTCTCTCTCTCTCCCTCTCTCTCTTTCGCTCTCGCACGTGCACACCGACACGCACGCACGCACGTGTATGCGGCTCAGAGCCCCTGCCTGATGGCCTCAAAGGTCTAATATCTCCCCCGGTCCAAGGGGATATCCCTTTGGTCTAGTGGTTAAGATGTTGGACTTTCACACGGGAGGCCCGCGAATCCCGGTGTCCACACACACACACACACACACACACACACCCTGCTTCTCCTCTTTATCCCTTCCCTTCTATTACCTCAATCACGCTGTAACCTCTAACCACTTAGACCTCTCTCTCTCTCTCTCTCTCTCTCACTCTCTCTCTCTGTCCTTCTCTCTCTCATTTTCTCTTGTCTCTCCCCCCACCACCTCCACCACAGTGCCTTATTTCTCTCCCATTGTGTAACGTGTGTGCTCTCCAGTTCATTAGCGAGGCGTCCAGAAGGGAAGGCAGCTGCTGAAAGTCTAATATCCTTCCTGACCTTTCCTCCGCAGCGCAGGTTTCGACGGGGAGAGAGAGGGGATGAGTTCAGTTAGAGACCTTTCCTCCTCAGCACAGGGGAGAGAGATGGGATGAGTTCAGTTAGAGACCTTTCCTCCTCAGCACAGGGCCGAAGGGGAGAGAGAGGGGATGAGTTCAGTTAGAGACCTTTCCTCCTCAGCACAGGGCCGAAGGGGAGAGAGAGGGGATGAGTTCAGTTAGAGACCTTTCCTCCTCAGCACAGGGCCGAAGGGGAGAGAGAGGGGATGAGTTCAGTTAGAGACCTTTCCTCCTCAGCACAGGGCCGAAGGGGAGAGAGAGGGGATGAGTTCAGTTAGAGACCTTTCCTCCTCAGCACAGGGCCGAAGGGGAGAGAGAGGGGATGAGTTCAGTTAGAGACCTTTCCTCCTCAGCACAGGGCCGAAGGGGAGAGAGAGGGGATGAGTTCAGTTAGAGACCTTTCCTCCTCAGCACAGGGCCGAAGGGGAGAGAGAGGGGATGAGTTCAGTTAGAGACCTTTCCTCCTCAGCACAGGGCCGAAGGGGAGAGAGAGGGGATGAGTTCAGTTAGAGACCTTTCCTCCTCAGCACAGGGGAGAGAGATGGGATGAGTTCAGTTAGAGACCTTTCCTCCTCAGCACAGGGCCGAAGGGGAGAGAGAGGGGATGAGTTCAGTTAGAGACATCATGGGAACTAGGAGCAGGAAGACGGAGGGATGGAGCGTGTTTGTGTCCTAAATCATATTAACCACATTAAACCTGTTAAAACTGGGAAAGCAACCGTGTCATTTTAGATTGTAGCGTTAAATAGGAAAAGGTTCAAACTAAGCGTAGTTATAGCTGAAATGTCTTTTAAGTAATCCTGGTCTCTAAACTGCCTCCCACTGGCCAGCCGGGGCGCCTGATGGAGGGGAAAGGAACTGGTTGGAATAACGTGTTCCTTTCACGCGCTACGTCCAACCAGGGAAACTCCCCCCTGTCAGGTGTAAAGGAGCAACTTGGACACTCAAGCATGAAGGAAGCATGAGTTAAGTCCGTTGCTCTCCCCAGGTTGGCGGAGGGTGTGTAGAGCCCAGGATCACAGTAGATGATTGACACAGGGGTGAAAAATGGGTTACAAAATCGTGGGATAAAAAGATGTAGTGCCACATTTTTTTTATTTTTCCCCCTCGAGTCATTTTTCTGTGCAATGGTGTATTAACTTTGTATTTAGGGTTTCTTCCTGGAGGATGAACCCTTGACAGTCAAACGAGCCAATGAAATAAACAGTAATATAGTGACATCACACTATCAGTCTCTCCCCTTTTATCATACAACTATACAGCTGTGGGTCATACCTGATGATCACCATGGTTTAGGGTGGAAAAAAATCGTAGCAACAGTGGTGAACATGGGATGATCAGTAATGCCTAGCTGCATGTTGTTTACTGTAGCCCAGTAGTAAAAAGCAGTGGTTCCCAAACTTTTTCATTTCAAGGACCCCCAAATTAGTACTAATCAGCCTGTGGATGTTTTACGGCTCTAGCAGTGATTCTCAAACCGTTTAATTTCAATGACCCTCGGATTGACATGCATTAGGCCTCCGACCACCTATTTAATGACATTTCTTGATTTCTGAGAGTGTACAAATGGAACCAAATGGTTCCAAACTATAATTTAGCTGGGGACCCCCTGTAACTCCCTCAAGGACCCCTGGGTGTCCCCGGACCCCACTTTGGGAACCACTGGTAAAAAGCATTGTGTTTACCAGTACACTACACACACACACACACACACACACACACACACACACACACACACACACACACATACTGTATATTATATATATGTGCATCCCTTTACATCCTCTGCTATCCCCATGGCAACCAGTGGGAGAGTGGAGAGAGAGAAAGAGAGACAGAGAGAGAGGGATACTAATGCCACACACACTAAATCCCTCCAACATCCAGCAGTGAAAGTCATTTTGGTTAATCTCAGGTACTGTAATAGAGGATTGTAGCGTAATCTATAATGGAGAATGTGAGAAAGTGCCAAATTAAACTGTGGCCTGTGGCTCATATGCTATGCGTGCTAAACTGAAATGAACCGTTACATTGCAGACGTTACAGCCTTACTGTATCTCTGACTTGTGTAATTGTGCAGAAAATGTTGGTTTATTTAATGTAGCGATTAGAATATTTAAGCTGGAATTAATATTAACTAGATAAAGTGCCCCTCGGGAGACAGGTCTCCACCAGGGCAGGTCAGGTTGTGGCCTCCTGGTTGTGCTATAATAGGCCAATGTGAAAAGGGTGCCATTTCTTCTTACGCCTTGGATGGCAATTGGATGAGGGGAGTGTGTGTAATATTTTATTAGACAATAAGAAAAAATGCAAACATCACAATGTAGTCAGACTGTAATTGCAAATTGTTCCTGTTTGTAGACGACTCAGCACTCACGAAAATCCGAACATGGCTTACAAACTCTCATTGCATCTTGGTAAAACGGATTCCATTCCTTTCGGGTCCAACCGTTCCCTTAGCAGGATAAATGTACATGATTTTAAGGTCCAAGTTGACAACATAGTAATCTCTAGCAAAGATGAGGTTACATATCTAGGCTGTATCCTTGACAACAAGGGCGATCAAAAGAGTAAATCAAAGGACAAGATTCCTGGCCAGAATTTCCTCTTTTGTCAACAAAAGGGCTCTCAGGACTTTAGCTGGAGCACTCATACTGCCCATCTTTGACTATGCTTGCACATCCTGGCTCTCTAACATCTCAATGGCACAGAAGAATAAGCTCCAAATCTCCCAAAACAAACTAATTCCCTTAGATAGCACTTCTGTAGACTTAGATAGCATTTGAAACAGACTTATAGCATGTTATGTAGACAGCACTAGAATTGCATTGTATATAGTCATAGCACGCCATAGTACATATGTATAGCATAGTAGTATATATGTATAGTTTATATGTATAGTTTCATTATATAGATATTCCACTGTTACTTTCTTAGCTTACGCATGTTTCATATAACATGAAAATGCTTTTATGTGATGTATTCCCATGCTTTTGTTCTTGCTTAATGTAAGTCGCTCTGGATTAAGAGCGTCTGCTAAATGCCTAAATTGTAAATTGTAAATTGTAATTCAACTTCTTCTAGGCCTGGGACCAATGACCCACCTATATGCAGAGCATATGGATAGCATTGGCTGGCTCCGGGTAGAAGACACGGTCAAACAATTGAAAATGGGTTTGACATTCAAAATTGTACATGCAGCTCTGCTCCCCATGCCCTCAGTGCCCATTTACTTGACTGATTACTTAAAAAAAGTGAGCGACACCCACAGCCACAAAACTAGAGGTAGCGTAAACAATGATCTGGTGCCACCCACACACACCAACATGGGTAAATTCACCTTCCGCAGCACTGCTATTCAGGTGTGGAATGCCCTGCCCCCTTCTCTTAAAACAAGCAAATCACTGGCCTCCTTTAAAAAAGGCCTACAATTTCACCTGTCAGCAGTTCAGAGGGAGAGGAGGTGACAAATTACTGTTTTAGATTCTTGTTCATGACTATATGTGTGTGAGTGCATGGGACCCGAATGGAAATCCCTTTGGACCAAAATGCCTGACTGTACATAGTGCTGTTTGCATTTTTTCTTATTGTCTAATAAAATATTAAATCAATCAAACACACACGCACGCACACACATACACACACACACACACACACACACACACACACACACACACACACACACACACACACACACACACAATGTGCAAAACATACTCTCTCCCCATGCCTTCAGCCTGGTGGAGACAGCCAAGTCAGTCCAAGTAGATATGTTGTTTTTGGGGTAGTTTCATTGGAAGTCACAGAGCTTAACATGCATCAATAATTCAGTCAATAATAATTCATCTTAGCAGTACGTTTTGCTTCTCGGCCTTGCGGTTGAGAGACTGTGCTTTGAAACAGATGGGACTAGGGCTGGATTCAAGACAGTCAAATAATAAGCAAGTAAAAGTAACCCCATCCATTATATTGGCACCTACTTAGAGTATATGGTTTGATGAGGGAACTTGAATCTCTCCAGGCTAGCCATGATAACAAGTGTCAGCTGTTAATGATTCTCTCCTGATTTATACCACAGACAGAGTAGAGCACAATTACTATACTTTAGTTCCACTTTCACTGTTCAGGGCTCATACACACACCTCTCTCTCTCTCTCTCTCTCTCTCTCTCTCTCTCTCTCTCTCTCTCTCTCTCTCTCTCTCTCTCTCTCTCGCACGCACGCACGCACACACACACACACACACACACACACACACACACACATTCTTCTGTCGCCTCCTCCTTGGACACCCCATGTGGCTTTCATTTTGCTCAGTGACATCATTCCCCTCGCCCAGGGGTCTAGTACGGGAATACGAGGACGTGCTGATAATGCCATGATGACACCCCTCGGCCCGCAAAGCTCCCAACTCACTCACCCCCAAACCCACAGGCTTACACAGCGGCACAAGACCAACACACACTCGTTATTATTCCATTCTGACCTGAGATCAGATTCTAAAAATGTCTTCTACATCCTGACAGTTTTCTGAAAAAGCTATGTTTCTATGTCAGTCGTTCTTCGATTTTTCAAAAATAGCAGACCTACAAGCTCGTAGCGCGCCACTCGGTGGCGCACTATGAGCTTGTAGATCTGCTATTTTTCAATAGCTAACACCAAAAGGGGTTCCCGCCCAAAATGGGTTATTCCCGATCCCTGCGCTCTGACCCACTTCAGTGTTAGCCTTTGTTTCGAGTCCAGCATGAATACCATTACTCAGTAGTAAGTTATACTTTGCCTAGGAAAACAGTCTGTCGCGAGCAGACACATTTTCTGACATGAAATGTGCGGTTATAGCGCTGGCAGCGGCTCAAATTGTTACAAGGAATTTATTTTGGTGTGGTTACCGTGCGTTTCCTGACATTCTTGTTTTATGAGTGCGTTTGTCTTGGGTGTTTCTTTGACTTTGACATGGACGTTTTCTTCCCCAGGAGGTAAAATGATAAGCAGTTCCTACTGTACAAGTCAGGAACACACATGACATACACACACACACCCCAGGCTCTCTCCCGGTGTAAGGAAAACCAATGTTTCCATACTTGGATAAAGAGGGGATCAGAGGAGTTTATTTTGATTTTAACTTCACCAAATCTCCCCGGGCATCTTTCAGCACTCTGCAGACAGCCGATGAAAGTGTCTGTGTTGAGGGAGAATTATTATTTTTTCTCTGTCTTTTCCATTTGAAGTACGGGAGCACAGTTGGAACCATGCACACCTTCTCCATTCCCTCTCAGCCCCTTAACCCATGGTAAAAAAAAAAGAAAAGCTCATTGGCTGCAGATGGAGAGAATGACAAGGAGGAGAGAGAGGTGGAAATCCCCTCTTTGACTGTGGAGGCTGAATGGGGACTACAACAACTCTCTGTCTGTAACTGGTTTACATAATGACAGAGGAAGGAATCTTCTTATCTTGACTGTATAATCATAAACACCTCTTGCCTCGATTAGAGCGCCTTCCGATTGCTGTGCACGTTATCAATGCATGTTTGTCTATACTTTAGCTGATTTATTGACTTCCATTAATGATAATTTATTACCAGAGAGTGCAAAATATGCTATTGTTATTCATCGCATATACTTTTGGAATGTCTGTCCTCAGTTTCAATTCTATCGTTACTTATTGGATGGAATTTGTTATACTTTTTATTGATAATGATCACCTTATCGATCAGGCTAATGATAAGATTTTTCTATTATTTTGTGGAAAGACGGGAGACGACAATACATACTGAAGAGAACCAGTATCTTTTACTATAGGGCCTTCAAATACAGTACTTTTCTAATAGACGGAAGGCAATTGACTTAAAATAATATTAAAGAAACTGTTGACTGGTTAATATGTGTACGGTCACTTTAAAAGCATAATTTAGTTTACATTTATTTCTTTATCACCTCTTGTCTTGATTGTTTAAAGATGACATCATGGGCCACACTATGCTGGATTACAGGCTTGATACACTGTAAACCCAAAGCTTATTGATACCGGGTACTCAATAAGCTTGTTATCTGATCGTTCGAGCTCCATCCCTAATTGTTAATGGAAATTCCAAACTTTTTTACTTCACTGATGACTGATGACGATGGTGAATCATCATCTGATCATCATCATCATCGGGTGGCAGTGGTTCAGGGGTGGAGTGGCCGGTAGAACAGCCAGATGAGAACGTGAGGTTCCCAGTTCGATCCCAGGCTCCTGGAGAGTTAGTGTCGAAGTGTCCTTGAGCAAGACTCTGAACCCCTAATTGCTCCTGACTAGACTTGTATGCGCCCGTCGGCCACCGGCCTACTTGGGAGCGATGCGACTTGGGAACCTACCCGTTGTCAACTTGTCATAGCACCCGTTTTAACTATCTGTCTGTGTCCCTTTTGTGCCCATACTGTATATGGAGATATTATAGTATGCAATACCTGTCGTCATAGCATCCATTTTGTGCAGGGTGAATGTAATGCACAAATATGTAAAGCGCATTGGATAAAAACACTAATGCACCATTTACTAAAGTGTCTTGAGACAACTTGTTGTGATTTGACACTATAATAAAATTGAATTGAATTGAATTGACTATATCACCTGAAGAGTGCCCCAGGATTCATGATCATAGTTTATTGTGCCATTATACTGTATGCTTTCCCGGGGACAATTCCTACCGCTGCTATGATGACGACACACAACATTAACATTCCATTATACAGACTCTTTTTGGCAGTGTGAATGATTGCTTACTGTAATTCCTATATCGAGGAATGGATTGCATTTAATTTGCTGCTGCTAAATTAGATAAGTGAATTGATTTAAAAAGTAAAACATTTTGACTCAGATTATCTTTTATGCTACTTGCATGTTATTGTAAAATACAACTGATGAATTGCCCAGCTGTATAAAATAATAAACCTACGGTAGAAATATGTTACCTCTGATTTATTGAATTTCAAATCCTGCTAATTCCATACTTAATTTTATGCCTACTTTATGACTACTGCAGTGCACTATACTATGGCTCAACTTCAAGTTATGTGCAGAACGCTGCTCAAATTTGAGCGGCCACAAATCCCTCAGCGCCTCAGTTCTTTCTTCTTTAAAGCTGAGTGCGGTTTTTCTAGCGGTTACATCACTGAAATCTTGACCCACTTATGTGCCAGCGAGTCACATGAGATCCTCAGACACACCTTCATTGGCCTCCTGGTCTCCTGGTCCAGATTGGTGACTAGGGATGGCTGGCAATTTGTCTTCAGGGTATTCTGGAATGCTCTCTCTGGGGAGATCAGGCTCGCCAACACATTATACCGTTCGCTGGCATGTTAAAACAATTTTATAGAAAGGCTTTTTTGATGTCCTGATTCTCTGTCTGTGACGCCCCGATCTGTCCATCGGCCTGTTGACATTTTGGTACCCAGTAATGCCCAGTATAGTGGGTGAATCTCTCTCTGTCTCTCTTTCTCGTCCTCACACAAAGCTGTGCATAGGAGGGGCCCCTAAAAAATAGTGAAAAATGCAGATCTGCAATCTCACAAGGCTTAAGAAGTGGGTAACTACACCTGCGCAAGCAAGCCGAGTCCTGCATCTCTCATGTGTGAATCCTGCGTGGTTGTATTTGAACACACAATGCTCTCTGCCACTCCTCATTAAGGCCAGAACGGGGTAAAGAGCGTGCAGTAAATGGGTTTGGTTGGAAGAATTGTTCACTCCGTCACTCTCGATGGGCGTCTCAGTCTGTCATGGTGTGGTGAGAGGCAGGAACTCTGACTCCACATGAAGAAACAAGATGATGCGTTCCCTAACACGTCAGTCACCTTTAGAGAGGTATAGGACAGCATGGTACAGTGTATTCTTGTGTGTGTGTGTGTGTGTGTGTGTGTGTGTGTGTGTGTGTGTGTGTGTGTGTGTATAACTGGTGTAAAAATGAAGTATTTTAGCAGTCTAGGTTTAGCTTAAATGTCTATATATAGACTGTCTATATATAGACCGTCTATATAAAGCTGTTGAAATGACATTGTTTCAACGTCTAATCTAAGCATAGACCACAAAAAACGTTCATTTTTAGACCAGTTATAACCCATTTTTAGATAGCCATAGACATATTTTAGACGTCTAATAGCCTGAAATGCTCAGTGGGGTGTATGCACATTTCACACGCACACTTGTGTCACACGCCTGTGTGTCTGTGTGAGGGCTCTAAGAAGAAGGAAGCTTTAACGACATGGATTAGATAATTACAGGAAGCTGATCTAGGCCTTTGGCAGCAGTGGTGCCACATCCTTGACTCTGTCTGTGCCACCTCGCCAGCACGGAGATCTAACGCTACCAAAACAGACCTGTCTCCACCACTGCAGATCTTTAACAGCGTGCAAAATAAACACGCTCCCTCCCGCGCTCCGTGGAGATCTGATGCCAGTGAAAACAAACAAGAACCAGCCACCGAGTCCGCGACGTTCGTTGCTGTGAATGAACTGCGCAAATACTGGGCAAAACACGTCACGGGTCGGCCTCTATCGGCGAGATCGCATCACACTAAAAATATACAGACGGCAGAAATAACAAATCATACAATTAACCCTCTGAATCACCAGAATTTCGGGTTAGCCTCCCTAATATCTGAGTTAGCTAAAAGGCAGGGGTCTGCCAGTTGGCCAAGGCGAGGAAAATGTAATAATTTTTCTTCGATTTATTGTACTAGTGTAATCACTATGTTGGCCCGGGCATGTCATTATTTTGTAACAATAGGAAAAAAATATCTACCTTGTGTGAAGTGGTTTCTTATCATTATACATCACATTCCGTGCTCAGCCAATCAGCTGAGCACTTTCCGTGCTCATACACACAAACACACAAAGCATGCGCGTAGGAGGGCCCTCAAAAATGAAGAACATTTTCGATAAATAAATAAATACATTCTCTAGTAATTTTTTCAATAGGAGTGCTGCAGCCCGAGGCTATTTGTGGGAATAGCGAGGGGAGGTTTGGGAACCTCAAAGCTAAATGCTTGGCGTCGCATTAAGGAGAGGTTTTGCCCGAGCTAGGAGACAGCTGTGGGTCAGGTGATGATAGCCAGTGTTTTCCTCTCTCCCTCTGTGTTGTCTGGCTGGTTTAAATTGGCAATGAAAGTGGAACAAATGGGCAGACATTGTATCACAGTGAGCCGTGCGGAACGCCATTATGGTGGTCTGCAGTAACACATACCAGATCCCATTCCTTCTCTCACAAGGACACCCCGCCATGCGCTCCAGGGCCCACGGGTTTAAGCTAGGGCAGACCCACGGGAAGTGCCCTGCTCCGGGGCGTCGACTCGAAGTTCAGGTCCTTCACCCTCTCTCTGCACTGAGCTGCAGTGCTTCACATCAGAGGCAGAGATACAGAAGACCAGCCTGTCAGCTTCAATCATACAGACGAAACTGCGTGTGTGTGTGTGTGTGTGTGTGTGTGTGTGTGTGTGTGTGTGTGTGTGTGTGTGTGTGTGTGTGTGTGTGTGTGTGTGTGTGTGTGTGTGTGTGTGTGTGTGTGTGTGTGCGTGCGTGTGCGCGCATGTTTGTGTGTGGTGCAGAGTACAGACAAGGCTGTGAATTTTTGAAAAAAGTGTGGAGCAAATACCGAAGGTTAAATGTATGTGAAACTTGCCTTGCAGCCCATTTGTTGTAAAGTCAAATTGTATTATGTTAGCTTGACAGCGAGCAACAGCTGATCTCATGCATTAGTTCACTGTTGTCCTTTGCTTTGTTGGCCTTTGGGTGCATGGGGGGGGAAAGCTGAGACGCGCTTTATTTCTGCCTCGGGGCATGAAATCAGCCAATGGCCTGATAAAGAGGACAGTTCCGTTTCCTGTCTGATGAAAGCACTTCCTCCTGGATACAGGGGCCATAGGTCACGTGGTTGAAGATCAAATATCCCTTCCACTAATCACACCATCTTTCAGGGGGCCTGCAGTGCCCTGCACCTCTTTTATCCTATCCCCCTGGCCTGCACCTCTTTTCAAATGCTACAGGCTTTTAGGGGCATTTCCAGGGTGCCTTCTTGCGAAGGCTATCTCAAGATTTGGAAATAATCATTGGTGGAAGGTAACATGTAACATACAAGTACATCTACTTAAGTATGTACTTTTTTGAGGTAATTTTGAGGTATTTGTACTTTACTGGAGTATTTCCAATTTCCAATACTTTTACTTCTACTTCACTACATCTCAGAGACAAATATTGTACTTCCACTACAATTATTTTGTTATAATTACTTTATAGATTATGATTATTATTACAAAACATTAAACCAAAACTTGAAATGGGACTGTACATGTCTGCATAACAGGTACTTTCTTACTTTGGGTATTTTAAGTACATTTTTATTCCAATACTTTTTGAATTCTGAACTTTTACTTGTAATAATATATTAGAGTATTTCTATTACAGTATTGATACTTTTACTTCAGTGAAACATTTGAGTACTTTTTCCACCAATGTTACAGGGCGTCATGATTTAACAATAGAAATTGTTAACATGCTCCATGATTGTTATCAAAAAAACGTGCACAGAACAATGCTCCCTATAAACCACAACGAATCAGTATATAAATGCTCATTGTAACGGTTTGTTCCACTCCTTCTCATTCGAACCCTCACACATATCATGTTTTCCTATGTAATTATTTGGATTATCTCCAATGTCAAATAAAAACCACAAACAAAAACAAATTTGGACAATGCCATAACACAGAAAAATACAAGCTGTTGAATGGAGTCAGAGGGAGGTCGACGTAGGGGAGTAAAGTCTGCTTTACAGCAGTGGTTCCCAAACAGTGGGTCGGGACCCTTTTGTGGGCCGAGGACACATTGTTATGGGTCCCCTTCGCTTTTGTTTCCTACATTTGGTTTTTAATTATTATTATTTCAAAACATTTTCAAAAAATCTAAAAACCCAAAAGCTAAAATGATTTTTCCCCCCCCTAGTAATTTCAGTATGCTCGTTCACAACAACACATTGTGGATGTGCACAATGCATTGCGTGAGCGTATAGATCTGCTGTTATGCCTGTGCCACACCATACATTGTATACAGAGCATAATCTAGGCATTAAGGATGTGGCGATGGACAGATAACCCTGTTGTTGCTCCCCCCATGCCCCTCCAGGGAGGAGCTGGATGGGGAACACATGTTGCGCTGCGCCCTTGGCCATGGCCAGGGGCCAAGGACTTTGTCGTAATCTCGCAAAACGGTGTCACAGATGCGACACGTAGTAAAGCTTGTTTAGATTTGCAACACCACCGTACGGCAGAGTATATAAATTATACATTACACTGAAATGAGTTTGACATGCTTCAAGAGAATGGGAACACATCACATTTGCGAGGCCGCACTTTAGAGTCCGCACTCCGCAGGGTAAAACCTATTCTGAACGTACAAAGGAAAGGAATCCTGTGTAGAGAAATAAAGGGAGGTCCGTCCGTCCGTCTGTCCGTCCGTCCGTCACGTCTGTCTGTCACGTCTGATCTAATGTGTGTGTGTGTGTGTGTGTGTGTGTGTGTGTGTGTGTGTGTGTGTGTGTGTGTGTGTGTGTGTGTGTGTGTTTGCAGAGCTATGGCAGATGAACAGGACCTGGGTGTTCCAGGGAGCCAGACCGTCCATCCAGCCCCAGACCATGCTGCTGGACGAGGGCCACGAGAGACTGTACGTAGGGGCCAAGAACTCCCTGTACTCACTGAGCCTGGAGCGGGTCAACACACACCACAGAGAGGTATATATACAGTATATACAGGCCTGTTTTCATCTCTGCCGTACGTGACCTGTCTGTGTGAGGAACACTGAATTCTGCCACTCCTCCTGTGTCAATAGGTTACTCAAACAGATTGGGTGGGTGGGTGGGGGTGTGTGTGTGTGTGCTGCATGAGAGAGAGAGAGAGAGAGAGAGAGAGAGAGAGAGAGAGAGTGTAAAGTGGTTAGATAGAGGTTACAGCAGGGTGATAGACAGATAATTCCATTATAAAGAGGAGAGGCAGAGAGGGTAGAGGTGCATTGTGCATGCATACAGCCATTCTTAACAGTGCAGTAACATTACAGTAAAAAAAAAAAAAAAACTACAACGTTTGATTTACAGTACCAATCACATTTTGTATAGTTTTTTTATTTGATGTTTGTGTAAATAAAGTGTGTTCTCTCCTCAGATCCACTGGGCCAGCACTGAGGCTCAAGTAGAGGGATGTCTGGACAAGGGCAGGGAGAAGGTACAGTAACACTCAACCATTTATCTCCAGACATAATTCAATAGGCTCCGTCGCCACTATGCTATTGATTAGCATAACTCACACTACGTAGTTCTCATTAACCTTGGCTCAACCTATTGATGTAATGGTATTATGGATCCTGACCGCTCTTCATTTCCTTAATTAAAACCTCTTTTCCTGTTGTCCAATCTTTTAATTCCTCATCTCCCTTTTCCATCATTGGTTCATCCCTCTATTATTTCCATTTCCCGGACTTACCACTTCGTTCCCAAAGTGTTTATGCAATGTCTGTCCTATACGTTGTATTATTATAAACAATTGTTGCTTAAACAATGACTGAACAATGATTAATTATGCACCAATCTGGGAACTCGTTCATTTGACAGTTGTTCCATTGCAAATTGAAAATCTGTCTCGAGAGATTAGCGATGCACAAACAATAGAACACAGTCAAATCCTCAGTGTTCATTTAACTCAAAAGAGTGCACAAAGGGAACCAAATAGACCATTACATTCGTAAACTATTCAGAGTTAAATTAACCGATTATATGCCACCATTGAGTCGGAAAAAGGCAGCAAAGAAGACCCTGTGAACCTGTCACCTGACAGACAATATTGTGTTAACATTGATATTACTGTGCATTTACTATTGCTCTCTCTCTCTCTCTCTCTCTCTCTCTCTCTCTCTCTCTCTCTCTATAGCCAGAGTGTGCCAACTACATCAAGGTCCTGCAGCAGTACAACCACACCCACCTTTTAGCCTGTGGGACAGGAGCTTTTAACCCCGTCTGCGGCCTGGTCAGGGTGGGACACACCGGACAGGTGAGACTGACTGAGAATGTCACCTGCTTCAACATGTGAGCCCGGCTTGTCCACTTCCTATGTCAATGCGGAAAAAACATGCAATGAAATGCAATAATAACACAGCTTACAACATTCTGCTATAAGGGGACCACATTAATGAATTAATTGAGACACTTCAGCTCAGGATTAATTAAACATTTACCATTTATTGCAATGATATTGCCTTTTGTTTGGCGGTGTGGCTCTGCTCATGTGATATGACCTGTAGTGCAACCATAGACTGTAAAATATAGAGTGCAACATGTACACACAATCTGAGATCACAAACCCCCCAGAGCAGAGCACAAGATAAAGACATTACATGGACAACATAACTTTCAATTGTATGCCATATACCACGTAGAATAGATACATACTGTATGATATGTATCACATAACAACTCATAAATATGCAGAATCGCCCATTACAGAACGAAATGCCACAGGGAGGAGGCCGGGGAGGTGGAGGGAATTTGAACGTCGACATCTGAACAACTACTGTGTCAGCTAGCATGTAGAGTGAATGCAGACTACTGTGGGCGTGTGTGAGTTAGCAGACAGACTGATTATTGGGAGTACCGTATATATGAATTAACTATTAGCGAATGAATGGGGGGTCCGGAGAGTGAGTATTGGGTCTGTAGGTCGCAAGTCCAAAAATCATCTTGTGATTGGTTGTCAGTGGGGTAGAGATCGCTCTGCTCATCTGTTCATCTTGAAGTAAATCTAACCCTAACTCTAACCCTAACCTCAGTCTTAACCAGCTAAGCTCATATCAGTTGTAACCAGCAGCGTATTAGATTTTGGCCTAAAGAGTAGTTTGTGGTTGTTGGACAAATAGTGGCGGCAGCGGGAGTCGAAAGTCGAATGAATAGTCACCTAGACTGGTGAGGTAGCTGCCGGAATTGGGTTCTGTGCCTGTAGTAGTAGGTGAGAATGCCCCGCCCGTGCGGGCCCACACAGGCACACGCGGGCGCACATTGTAACATTGGCGCACGAGGTAAAACAAGCGCTCCCTCCAGACTCGCTACAGAAACAATATTAGCGTCCGGCGAGAGATAATTAGGCTAATGTAGCCTACTGACTTCCGTGGCTCCATGAATTATCGCTGCGCTGGATTTAATTACTGAAAAAAAGAAGGATATTTTAAAATAATATACCTACTATAGGGGAACATCACAATTCAGACTTATAATGGTGCACAACAGCAACAATAGAACTTTGCCAAATGAAAATATCATGGTGCTCTATAGATTTCTAGAACTTTCTCAACAGTTTCTTTAGCAAAGTTTGCACTTCCCTGCATTGTCAATATAGTCTTCACCATAGCACCTCAGGGAGTGCTGTGTCTCCAATAGATGAGAAACAGAGAGGGAAGTATAGGGAGAGGGCGGAGAAGTAGAGACGAAATGATAGTATAGGGAGAGGGAGTGAAGAGAAAAAGAGACAAGACCGATCACGATGGAGAGGGAGAGAGTGAGACGGTGTGGTAGAGAGAGAATAAATAATAGAGTTTGCATCCTCGTGGGGAGTAGCAGTATGTTTGTTTTGCTCTTGATAATCTGGACAGGAAAAGAAACAAACAGACTGGCTCTCGCTAGAGGTATACAGCGAGAATACAGAACAGTACAGAAGCAGAGACACTCTGTGTTGCCTCCATACTGTGAGTTCAGGGGCGTGTGTGTGTGCGTACGTGTGTGGGTGGCAGGCATTCCTTACCAACTTCTTAAGGATTCTATTACACAGCTTGGTTGCTAATGTGAACTGCTTGTATTCATATTCGGAAGCCTCAGTAATCCATACATCAGTTGTGAGCTAAGGCATTGGCAAAATTATCGATGCTTCCTGTACCCATGATCTGTATCCTGAATAGGTCTACTTGTTGAGTTTCCCCGCCACGCATGTCAGGAGCCACGGGTGATTTTTAACCCGCAGCACGGGTTTGTCTGACTGTAGGACTGTTGGTATGTCTAACCAACGTATGCACATCTGTGTGTAGCATACATACATCCGTGTGCATCTATGCATGCGTGCGTGTGTGCATGCGTGCGTGTAACTTGTATATAAGTGAGATTGTGAAAGGTATCTTCCAGATGTTTACACTGAACAGCTCCCTGGGCGTGTGTGTCTGTGGTGTTTCCAGAGAGCCAGAGCACATCATGCACAATGCTTTTCACCCTGCATTCCACACAGCTCTGCTCGGCTCATTCAAAACCCCATCACACCTTCCAAACAGACACAGTCACACCACTGCTCCATCACTCATATCAATGGAATGTTTACAGCCCTAGACAACACCGGACTGGAGAGCTGCAGCTGCCTGTAAAGCCGTCCAATGTGCTCTGCTGTATCTGTATGTGCGTGTTTATAATACATGATGACGATAAGGAGGAGTGTTGCAATATTGGCTGGTGTCCTGTGGTCATAGATCAGCACACCAGTGGCAATATTATCGTATAGCATGACCTCAAGTGTATTGTGGATTATACCATGTCAGGAACTATAGAGAGTATGCACATACATCACTTTTCCCCCCGGTAACATTGAGCAGCATGGAGCATTGGAGTTTGGAAGCACTCGATGGAAATCACGTCCTTCGTACCGCCTGTTTTATGTGGTAGTGAAAAATAAACACCTGCACGCCTGCACGGAATTTCTTAACAGAAAGTAGCTCATAACATGTCTATGGTGGATTTTTATGAAACAAAAACGTAACCCTAATTCAAGCATTCCGTAGAGCTGCAATGTTGGTGAGTTTAACTAAAAAATCACACCCGTTTGAACTGAGTGGTGCAACTCCCCTCTCACCTCCTCTCTCTCTCTCTCTCTCTCTCTCTCTCTCTCTCTCTCTGTGTCTCTCTCATAAGCAGGCAACAGAGCAGCACTATCTCTCTCTCTCTCTCTCTCTGCGCCCCTATTGATACTAATAGTCATATACTGATGCTCAGATACACATAGGCAGGTGGGTTACACGGACATTGCTGGTTGTAGGAGTGGTTGCACCACTCAAAAATATTTGCATGGATGCACCTGGGACGTATCCTCAGTGATGTATCCTGAGGTCAACAGGGTTTCGGGTCTCTCAACATCATACCCCTCACTCAGGCGACTCAGCCGGGAGTGATCAAGTCCAGACTTACGTCCCAGTAGCTACCCTCAATCAGTCCCACTAGGGAAAAACCAGGGACACACAATCCGTTGGAACTTCTCCAGAACTACTCTGCCAGGGCTGGGAGGTACACTTCTGGCGCATGGAGGGACTAGGCTCTGTGGGTTGTCTCCTGTCCGGGCCCCTCCTACGTCTCACCAGGTCAACATCATTTAATACACTTTTCTGTTTGAATGTATGGCCTGTCAAGGCCAGAAAGTAGTTTTTTTTTTGTTCCTGCATAGCTTCTATGTAAAGCTTAGGCAGACAGGTCGGGTTAGCCAATCAGGCCGGGCCTTATACTGGCTTAGCAACGCAAGCATGATGTGATGCCAATCTGCAAAGCCGACGGTTTAGATTGACCAATTGGGGAAGCCGATGCCGATACAATCACCCAGCTGACAGATACAGATATTAGTGATTTATTTCGGTTCATGGAAACCCTTAATGCCTTAGGCTACGGCTCTGCACACAGTTATGCCAGGGACAGATTTTGTGTGACAGACAGACCACATATTCCGTAAATTATAGTATTAGATTTATGATTAATAGAAGAAAATGAAAGAAGAAGAAGAAGAAGAAGTATTTATTGCTAGGTTAAAGGTAAATGTGGTGGCTGCGTTTGGAGCGCTGGGAGAGATTTGCTCTCATTAGAATGACTCTCAGCAAGATGTTGTGATTGATTGTTTGTCAGGTCAGAACTAGCTGTGGTAAAAATCATTACAATCATAGCATTACATTTGAGGAATGTCAAAAAATGCATTTCTTCTTTTTTCTATGTTTTTCTATTTGAGATTCATTGGCACATCTCACAATTTCACGAACATCATTCTTTCCCCTTCAAAACAGCTATTTTCGAAAGCCCATGATTAACGGTAATTCAATTGGAACCTAACATGGAAGCCAAAATGTGCCTTAGTCTCAAGAAAGCATCTATCAATTTGGGAGGAGGCATCATTTTATTTTTAAATAGTGGCTTAGACTACCTCATTTTAGAACGACACTCCTATAGTGTACGAGATTATACTTACTGTAGACTGGAATTATCATGTTGCCAGACTGGATGAACTTTGTGTGGGGCACTAAGGTGCCCCACACAAAGTCAATTGTTGTTTTTAGGGTATTACTATTTATTTATACGTATGTTAACATTTATTAACCACATAAACCCTAGCACAGAGGGTATGTGCATGTCATATTGTCATAATAGGCTTTATAACAGGCAACATTAAAAAAGGCAAACATTCAGCTGAAAATAGCAAATCTACGAGCTCACAAGAACGCATCCTATTACGATGCATTGTGAGCTTGTAGTTTGTAATTTGAGGTACAACAAAGTTTATAGGGTTTAAGTGGTTAATCTGTCCTAATTGTGTGCAGTACAAAATGTTTCAAATAATTATGGACCACTGTGGTCACATGCGTTTTATTATATCTCAGAGGAAATGCACAGCTTGCTTTCCCACTAACCACATTTACGTTTTATGTACAGTACACCAACAGTGCTGTGACGTGTTCTGTGAATCCTGTGTGGTTTTGATAGATCACAGGCAGATGATGAATGATGTTAAAGCAGACTGTGAATTGTGGTACAGCCAGCCGTACACACAGGGTTTGGTTTGGACACAGCAGGGGGTTCCATGGCTACTCATCAATCAATATGAGACGTCTCCTCTGATCTCCTACTGACACCCATAAACACTGCGGTGGGCACACAATTTAAGGGCTGCATTTCTATAGGGTTTATGGGTTTGTGACACAAGTGTGTGAGTTAGTGCTCTGTGACTGTGTACATATCCGTTTGTGTCTGTATAGGTGTGTGCGTGTTCCCCACTGTCTGCGTACCTGGATAGTATGCACACTGCAGTGTGTGTGTGTGTGTGTGTGTGTGTGTGTGTGTGTGTGTGTGTGTGTGTGTGTGTGTGTGTGTGTGTGTGTGTGTGCGCGTGCGTGCATGCTCCCCGCTGTGCATGGCAGGCGGATCAGAGGGAGAGGTGGTGAACTCTGTGTAGAGGATAAGAGTGGAGCAGATCTGGGGTTTACACATTATAGGACACTCCTTCACATGGTCATCCATCACTCCATGTCCCATCTATCTTCTCACCCAAGTCTCATCCATCACTTTCACTCTTACTTTCTCCCTCTCCCTCTCTCTCTCTCTCTCTCTCTCTCTCTCTCTCTCTCTCTCTCTCTCTCTCCTCTATCTGTATCTCACTATCTCTCCATCACGTCGTGGGGTGCATCTATCTGACAATGTAAGCATAGACATAGAGCTGTCTGTCTAGCTGTCTATATGTGTGTGTGAGTGAGTGAGTGCGTGTGTGCGTGCGTGCGTGTATGCGTTCGTGTATGTGTGAGTGTATGCGTGTGTGTTTAACAACTTTGTGAGGACCACCACTGTTTTTGCAAGACGTTGAGGTTGATCACTATTTAATTGTCCATTCAAGGGTTTAGGGGTAGACCTGGAGTTGAGCTCACAGTCGGCGGTCAGGGTAGATGTGTGGAATGTGAGGGGTGAGGTTATGGTTGGAATTGGAGGTTAAGGAGATGAATGTATTCATCAGTCATAATCTGTGTGACCTCCGTCTGCGTGCGAGCATTTCTGCAGTGCCTCGTGCATTCTAACGGTGTTTTGTCCTCAGGACAGGCTGTTTGTTCTGGAGGAGGAGAGCATTGAGAGCGGGCGAGGACGGTGCCCGTACGACCCCAACAGCCCCTGTACCTCCACCCTCTCCAGTAAGACACCATTCTCCACTTTCAACCTGATCGTGTTTTTGGACATTTTTGGTCATTATAGCCGCAAATAAATAGCAGACTACGAACTCACAACACGTTGCATTGTGATGCATTGTGAGCTTATACATCTGCTATGTTAGTAAAACTATGATGATAGACAACGCTGATGAAGGCTTGAACGCCGAAACGTGTTCGTTGTACTGCTGCTCTGCCATGCCATGCCATGCCATGCCATGCCATGCCATGCCATGCCATGCCATGCCATGCCATGCCATGCCAACTGATTAAAATAATAATTAAAAGTGCCTTAAAACGAGAGTTCCGTGAGTGCTGGTTTTCTCTTTGAGAAATGTTCCTGTAAAGTAAAACTAACTAAAACAAAAACAAACCACTTTATGAATAATACAAATTGTACCTCCCAGGTTAGACACAGGTGCATTGAACTACAAACCAACGGAAAGACGGAGGATGGCTCATGAAATGTTTATAATAAATGTCATCATGACTAACATGTATCAAATATAGCATATCTCAGATATGTTAGAGGGCATACTGTATGTCTATATTTATTCTGAAGGGGCACTGGTACTGCTTATTGTGCTGCACGGCTGTTAAATTCACTCTACTTGCTGTTTCTTTCATCTAATTCCCATCAGACCGCGGCCGCCACAGCGGATCATCTGTTTCCATCTGTTTCCAGCTTTTTAATTCAGTAACAAATATCAAAAGTGACATGTTACTTATGAGATCACATTGGTAAACCATGTTTGTTTTCCAAATGCCTTTTGTCTTCTGTAGAGTTTTGCTGATTGATTCTGCTCTAGTCTGTAGCAGCTAGTTTGAGAAATACTGCCATCTTCTGGACTTTTTTATCTCAGTTAATTATTTACAATCAGAAAGCACAGATGGTTATAGTAACAGAAACCTTTATGTTGATCAATATAACTGATCATATCATATTTACCGGTATGTATGCATGTGTGTGTGTGTGTGTGTGTGTGTGTGTGTGTGTGTGTGTGTGTGTGTGTGTGTGTGTGTGTGTGTGTGTGTGCGTGCGTGCGTGCGTGTGTGTGCAGGAGGAGAGCTGTACATTGGCCTGTACACAGACTACTGGGAGAATGATGGAGCGCTGTGTCGACTGAACAACCAGACATATACACGGACAGAGAGAGATGACCGGCAGCAGCTTAGTGGTCAGTGCTTTTTAGTTGTTTTTAATAAATTCTGGTTATTAAAATTAAAAATCATTCCCAGAAAGCACAATGTTTCATTCATTAAAAACAAATTAAATTATTTATTTTAGTAATTTCGCAGAGATACTGTAAAAGAAAAATCTAAGAAATGTCATGAATTAAGCCCAAACCACACCAAAGGGCCGGGTTGGGACAACACGTTCTTTAAGCTAAACCACACCAAGAGTTGCATTGGTGTGGTTTACCTTACAAGCCGTTTTGTCCCGACCCGTAGAAAGTGTGGTTCCCAGGTGAATATGTAATTTCTGTTTTGGGTCGAAATGTTTGGGAAACACTGGTCTAGACTATGATGTCTAATGATGAGCACAAATACAATGTTGGGAATCCAAAAAAATTATTAGAACAACAGATCACATCAAATAAATGCATAGCCTATTGGACAATGTGAAATTCCATTAGCCTAGTTCAAAATGGTGAAAATGTGTTAATTCACAAACAAACACAATCCTCCTCTGACCTTGTGGTTTTAACTACCTACACTATATGCTTAGTTGGCTCTAATTGGTCCGCCTTTCTTTCCATCCACACTAAATCTCTTAGCCAAAAATAGCCAATCTATAAGCTCACAGCTCATAGATCAGAGTTACTAGAGCTTTGCTATTTTTGGCTAATGTTCTCCTACTCTTCAAGTAGCCATGGGGTTAACTTAAATTGAACCCCTTTGAAACTCTGTGGCTGTGATGCCAAAAAGTAAGCTGCTTGGCTATACTAATTACTATTTATAGAGCAGCCTACTTATACACGTGAGATTTGCTTATTTATAGTCTAAATTAAACCTCGTTATGGAGAATGGACACTCCCCAAACCTGCTACAGTAGCTCTTGAATTTGCCATGATCACATGCCTGCAAGTAAATCCATAGCATTGTGCTGATGGTTCACATTCATTATGTGGACATGGCCTGCAACATTATCCATTGTACTGAATAATCATAATTGTATGACTATTTTCATCTTCCAAGGTCTTCCAAGGCCATTCATGACAATAGACTACACAGTATTTAATGCCTAAGTAATACAAATACTGCCTGTACCAGTATACAGACAGACATCGCAAATCATCCTGATCTGCAGTTCACTTGTTTACAAGCTCTTTTGGGGAGAGGACTTAACATTTGCTCGTGTTTGTAAAGCTGGTAAAAGCAACACAGTTAAACAGTCATTATAGTGGATTAGCAGAAAGGTTATACTTAGTATGCCACAGCACAGCTGTCATTCACTTCCATGTGTTGAATCATTCATTTAATATATTCACAACAGCATTTATTTCTCCCCAGAGCCTAAGTTTGTTGGATCAGCAGTAATTCCTGACAACGACGACAGGGATGATGATAAGGTTTACTTTTTCTTCACTGAGAGAGAGATGGACTCTGATGGGGTGAAAAAAGGCGTCTATACTCGTGTGGGGCGGGTCTGTGCGGTAAGACTTTCTGCATAATAGAGAATGTATTCAATATGTTTCCAACTACACAAAAAATGGCCAACAGATGAAATATTAAAGGTTTCATGACATTAATTTTCATAAATTTTTCTTTAAAAATTAGTTATATTGGTGTGGTTGACCTTAAGAACCGTTTTGTCCCGACCCGACCCTTTGGTGTGCATGGTTTGGGCTTTAGACTCCATGGCTGTATTTTGCGTGTCTTAAGTACCAGGTCTTATTCCCTAACTTGAGTAAACTAAAGACCTGGAGGCGTGATCAATGCCATTTGGCTATTCTGAGTGGCCAAAGAGCATTGATCACGCCTCCAGGTCTTTAGTTTACTCAAGTTAGGGAATAAGACCTGGTACTTAAGACACGCAAAATACAGCCCATATGTCAGGACCCTAATAGCCAGAGCGAAAAGTTCACATTGACCCCCCCTGGAGTGTGGCCTGTGGACCACAGCCCCCTCTGTGAAAACCTCAGCAATAATTTTGTTCTCTAATATGAATTGTATTTTTGATTGATTGAATACTTAGTCAGATATCCAAATTCAAGCTCAAAAGGCAAAGAAGTTTAGGGATACGCGATAAAGGCACTGTCAGTGCCTTTACCTCTTATCCCACAGGGCCCTTTGGCTAAAAGGGCCTATACAAAAAGGTCCTGAGGACTTGTTTTATGCATTGCATTCTTTTTTGCTACATTCTGTGAAACAGTGCACAGTGTATTCTTATTATTATGCATGCGACTGACAATCTTTAATAGTATAATCATGAACAATATCTACCTTCTCTTCTAGAATGATCAAGGGGGCCAGAGGATGCTGGTGAATAGATGGAGCTCCTTCCTGAAAACGCGTCTCATCTGCTCCGTGGCCGGGCCGAACGGCATCGATACACACTTTGACGAGCTGGGTAGGGCTGTGTAGGCATCCATACACACTTTGACGAGCTGGGTAGGGCTGTGTAGGCATCCATACACACTTTGACCAGCTGGGTAGGGCTGTGTAGGCATCCATACACACTTTGACGAGCTGGGTAGGGCTGTGTAGGCATCCATACACACTTTGATGAGCTGGGTAGGGCTGTGTAGGCATCCATACACACTTTGATGAGCTGGGTAGGGCTGTGTAGGCATCCATAAACACTTTGACCAGCTGGGTAGGGCTGTGTAGGCATCCATACACACTTTGACCAGCTGGGTAGGGCTGTGTAGGCATCCATACACACTTTGACGAGCTGGGTAGGGCTGTGTAGGCATCCATACACACTTTGACGAGCTGGGTAGGGCTGTGTAGGCATCCATACCAGGGGGGCAGTCAGACAGATTTTTTGTGAAGCCACTAAGGAAATTAAAGTTCATATAATGGCCTGTTGTGGCGCTATCATTGGGCTCAAAAAAACCCCATAGCCCCATAGAAGTCCATGTATTTGGGCCCAACTTCACCTAGACTGTATTACCTTAATAAACATGGTCATGAATACTTTTCGCTTCCAGTCACTAGTTTAAAGTCTCATTTCTAATGTCATAATATTCTTTTTGGAAAATGATGGCCCCATTTATAAAATAAATTACCATAAAGTCGCGCATGTTCTGAGGGGCGTGGCTACCGTTACAGTTCATGAACGGGATCCCCCACCCACTCGAGTCAAAATAAAAACCAACGAAGAAGAAGGGGGGAAGTCCCGCCTCGTTGTCTGGGCCAGCCAATGACCAAACTGGGCTCAAACGGATCTTGAAAGATGGCGACTTACAGTGCAAGGGATTTCAGGCTTCATTTTACGTTCACGTTAGACCTGGGGAACGCTTTGTCCATATTTTTTACAGTCTATGATCCATACACACTTTGACGAGCTGGGTAGGGCTGTGTAGGCATCCATACACACTTTGACCAGCTGGGTAGGGCTGTGTAGGAAGTCCTTGGAAAAGGAAGCTTTAACAATCTGGTTGGTGCTTTAAGATTTTGATTACAAGAAAGTTAATGACATTTAGAAGTTTTAATAACATGTCCAAGTCTACGAATAGACTATTTAATTTAAAGACATTATGCATTTTCAAAATTCGTCCAATACAGGCAACAAAAGAAAAATAGTAATAGTCTGCCCAGCATAGTTAGTATAACAGTATGACAGGATGGCACTACAGTATATTTGTTTTATTTGTATATTGGTTATTTTTTAATAGGTATTTGACTGATATTCGTAATACTCTCTCTCCTACATGTGTCGTGCATTTCAGAGGATGTTTATGTACTCAAGAGCAAGGACGACAAGAACCCAGAAATCTTTGGCCTCTTCAGCACAACCAGGTGAGCTGGTGATAACTTCCAACATACAGTAACATGTACAGTATGCATCCTATCCTTTAAATGCAACTCGCCTGTGTTCAGATCAACAATAGCATGCCCTTCTCTTGCAGTGCTGTTTTCAAAGGCTATGCTGTGTGTGTCTATCACATGGATGACATTCGGGCGGCCTTCAACGGTCCGTTTGCTCACCGAGAGAGACCAGAGCACCACTGGACCCCCTATGAAGACAGGGTCCCCTATCCCCGGCCTGGATCTGTGAGTCTGAATGCAGATAATGATGATATATGACAAATTATGACCAAAACGAAATCGCTTCCGATCCCTATAAACCAACGAGCTGTGATGTTCTCTGATGTTCTGTGTTAACAGCAGGTGACCCTTTGAGAGAGAGAGAGAGAGAGAGAGAGAGAGAGAGAGTTTGTGTGTGTAGAGAGACTATGTAGGACAGTGTGAACCACCGTTGTAAACTGGCTCAGCAGGTCACACAAGGACAGACTGAGCCAGGCCAAAACACAGATCAGCCAACCTGCATTCTCCTCGTTCCATTCTCTCCTTTTCCCTTTCTTCCGGTCTCATGCCCACCTTGTTTTCTCTCTCTCTCACGCCTCACTGTCCCCCCCCCCCCCCCCCTCACTGTCTCTCTCTCTCTCTCTCTCTCTCTCTCACGCCTCACTGTCCCCCCCCCCCCCCCCCCCCCCCTCCGTGTCTCTCTCTCTCTCTCTCTCTCTCTCTCTCTCTCTCTCTCTCTCTCTCTCTCTCTCTCTCCCTCTCTCTCCCTCTCTCTCTGCAGTGTGCCAGTAAGGTGAACGGGGGCGGCTTCTCCAGCTCAAAGGAGTTTCCTGACGAGGTGTTGCGTTTCGTGCGTTCCCACCCGGTCATGTATCGCCCGGTGCTTCCCCTCCACCGCAGGCCCATCCTGCTGCAAACGGAGCCCGGCAGGAGGCGGCTGACCCAGATCGCCGTGGACCGCGTCCAAGCTACGGACGGGCACTACCACGTACTCTACATTGGCACCGGTGAACACACAATTATTATTTCCAAACCTAATCCTCAATGTAGACTTTGGGCCCAAAGTCCCATACAGTGAGCGGTTTCAGCAAAATTAAGAGCAGTTTAAACACTTAAGCCCCGATTTAGTTTGTTTTTATTCTAAAATAGCTCACAGAGTAACATGTTGTCAGCTTGTAGGGCTGATATTTCCACCATACAACAAATCCATTTAAACTTGGAACGCATCTGTGTCACCTTGTGTTTTAACCACTTTAACCATTTATTAAGTCTAGCTATTGAAAAATAGCAGATATACCAACTCATAGTGCCGCGATACAAGCTTACTATTTAGAAAAATATATAATAATTATAATAAGCGAACATTTTAAACTCATATCTTTGCTATTGATATCATTTGACTGTGTATGGGTGTGACTGTGAACACATGGAGCAGATGCAGTGATAACTCCTCTCTTCTCTCTACCAGACGACTCGAAGGTGTTGAAAGTGATCACCATCTATAGTAAAGACACAGACACTGTGGAAGAGGTGCTGCTGGAGGAGCTGCAGATATTCAAAGTAGGTTTCCTAAAAGTTCCAAAATAAGACTTGGTAGATAGATAATAAACATTGATTAGTTGGGCTGTCCCGATTGTGAAATGTTGCTTGAAAATATTGTCATGCGATTAACAATAGTTGCATGGGGCAGATATGACAAAAACTTAAATACACATCCAAATTAATAATTCGTTATATGGCCCAAATAGACCATAGAATATTTTGTATACTCAAAATGTGTTACCAATCTACAAGCTCACAACCCCTGCAAAACGAATTGGAATTATCTAAAATAATTGTGATTAGACGACTATGTAATTGTAATACTTACTGACAGACCTAAATTGATGCTGATAAGAGGCACAGAGTATGGCTGCATGACAAAAAACAGACAAAAAGGTTCAGATATCTGAACCCTCACATCAAAAATATATATTTCAAATAGCTACTACAGTATATATTTTTGGTTGATTAGTTGATTGATAGCTGGATTGATTTAGGCCTACTGGTTCATAGGTAGAAACGTAGATCACGGAAACCCGTCATTCTGACACTTTATCCGTTTAGATTTGTCAGTTCACAAATAAAACTGTTGGATTTTGCTTAAGAGGACTCTGGCTTGCTATTTTAATTTGAACCTTTTTGAGGTTTTTGAGAGCTGTTTCAAGTATGCACACACTACCCTCACTCCAGGACAGAGTGTGACACTGTGTTTTGCAGCATTTGAACTATCCGCCACTGGCCGCTGACATTGATATAGTATAAAGGCTCTATTAATGATGTCTACCATGTCTTTCTTCCTTCTTATATTACCTTTTTAATTGTCGATTCACCTTTCATCTTTTTAGGTGCCAGTGCCAGTGACCGAAATGATTATATCATCCAAAAGGGTAAGGATCGGCTGGCATTTCAATGACTTGTTGCTTTGCTCCACTGCAGTTCTCTTTCCAGCCACAAGATGGTACTATTGCAACATCTGTTCATTGTGTTGTATCAACAAGAGTTGAGATGAAGAACCATTTTCTGAAGTCCATAACCTCCCCCAAAAATCCTGAATACTTAATACCCATACCATAATATATAAAATGGGTATTCTATGGTTAATTATTATGGACTTAAATGGTTCTCCGTCTCAACTGTTTGTAGTGTGAATGGAATCATTCTGCATAGTTAGAAAGGTCATAAAGGGTAAACAGATGATCAATTGCTATTGATAATAATGAATATGATGCCATAGAACCCCCAATCTACAAGCTCACAACGTGTCGATGTAGATTGGTTATTGGTTATAAAACATGTCAGTTTGTCAATGTGAACAATGTGGAACAGTAGCTATGTGACATATGCCTGCAGCATGTCACATATACAGTATGTCACATGCCTGCAGCATGTAATTGCAGCACGCACAATCTGGAATGACGTCTTACTGTCTGTCACCCATGAGATCCTTCAATCTTTACATAGATCAGAACCAGGGTCACCAGAAACCAGAACCTTTATTGGCGGATGAGTTTTGTTTACAGATGGGACAAGGGATTTTAGTAGGCTACTTAGCCAATTAATTGCCATGGCAAATTTGTCCCACACCTGCCATTTGCTTACTTAACCAGTCCACTTTTTACAGTCAGTTTGCACGTCAGACATTCTCCACACATTCTCCACAGCACACAGACCTCTACCACGGCACAATGACTTTACACAACCACCGATACCCCAATGGGGATTGCAAACTATAGGGTGTGGTTGGTATGCATTCCCGATTGTTGTTCCCATCTTGCATCGTTCCCAACTAGGCCGGTACCCGACAGACACAGATTTAGTAATGAATTATGAATTATGGATAAGGAATCAGGACATTATTCCAAGGATTTTGGAGGAGGGGTCAGAATAAATGATAGACTCTTGGTCTCAACTATTCCTAATAATAATATCAAAGACGAAACCCAACCATGGGTCTCAAAACCTCATGCGTCCTCCCATGTGTTGTGGGCTCCACAGCAACAACTGTATGTGGGCTCTGAGGTGGGCGTGGCCCAGATCAGGCTGCATCAGTGCGACCTGTACGGATCAGAGTGCGCCGACTGCTGCCTGGCTAGAGACCCCTACTGCGCCTGGGACGGCCTCACCTGCTCACGCTACTACCCTGCTGGGGTATACACCAAGAGGTAGTACACGCACGCACACACACACACTACTACCCTGCTGGGGTATACACCAAATGGTACTACACGCACGCACGCACACACGCTACTACCCTGCTGGGGTATACACCAAGAGGTACTACACGCACGCACACACACACGCTACTACCCTGCTGCAGGGTATACACCAAGAGGTAGTACATGCACGCACGCACACACGCTACTACCCTGCTGGGGTATACACCAAGAGGTACTACACACACACACGCTACTACCCTGCTGGGGTATACACCAAGATGTACTACACGCACGCACACACACACGCTACTACCCTGCTGGGGTATACACCAAGATGTACTACACGCACGCACACACACACGCTACTACCCTGCTGGGGTATACACCAAGAGGTACTACACGCACGCACACACACACGCTACTACCCTGCTGGGGTATACACCAAGAGGTAGTACATGCACGCACACACACACGCTACTACCCTGCTGGGGTATACACCAAGAGGTACTACACGCACGCACACACACACGCTACTACCCTGCTGGGGTATACACCAAGAGGTACTACACGCACGCACACACACACGCTACTACCCTGCTGGGGTATACACCAAGAGCTAATGTATGTACACGTACTGTAGAGCAGAGGTTCCCAACAAGAGAAGGGAATCTCAAGTTTTCCTGTTGTATTTTCGAAGCATTTGAAAACACAACAAGAGAGGACAAACACAGGCAGCGGATTGGCCACGATTTTGTAACCCATTTTTCACCCCTGTGTCAATCATCTAATTTGATCCTGGACTCTACACACCCTCCACCAACCTAGTCCCCATATATGGGGGACAAGGGGAGAGCAACGGACTTGAACTCATGCTTCCTTCATGCCTGAGTGTCCATATATTTTAATGACACAAATCCACCCTAAACTGCAAATCTCCCCCGCACCCACCCATACACACACACACACACACACACACACACACACACACACACACACACACACACATTTGTGCCTTTTTTTTAATGTCCCAACCACTTGGAATGTCGACGTACAGTTTAAATTAAAGATCTGCTCTCCCATAACATACAGTCAATTTAAATCTTTGATTGCAGTCCTACATATTCTCATTGCTCAGATGTACAGAGGCATGCAGAGATACTATACAGGGCGGGCAGGGTGCATCACCTGTGAGACTTCAAGGCAGCAGCACATCACTCTTCCATGGTCTGTAGACCGTAAGGCTATGAAGCAATATAGAACTGGGCATAACGGGCAACAGATATGGGATCTCTAAAAGGCAATGGCACGTGGACTGGTGATTGGTTTAATTATTGTAACGCCCAAACCACACCTATGCATAATATAACGGGTAACGGAGGTGTTTTAGGGATTTTGACAGGTATATCAGAATACCAACTTTAGTGGGGGAACACCCCTTCCCCACTGCTAAATCCCCAAACAGTGTATTTCGAAAGATTGAACGAAAATGGAGCCCTATATGTGCAGACGCATGCACGCACACACACGCACGCACACACACAAGCTTGCTTAAATGTGTATTTATAACCTTGCACAACATGCATGCACATCACTTTGTTGAGTGAGGTGTCAGATGGCCAATCCCTATATAATGTAGGGATTTGAGGGAGCTGATATATTATATCAGCTGTTGGCACCTTTATCACCCACCCACCCACCCACTCTCTCCGTGTGTGTGTCTCTCTCCCCCATAAGCATTATTTATAACACAAATGTATAACAATAAGGGTCTCAAAAATAAGGCTCGTCTTAACCAACGCGCCATAGTAACAGATAAGGCACTCAAAGCTGTTACTATGGCGTGTTGGTTAAGACGAGCCTAATTGTAATATGTATTAGTATTCCTGTTATCACCTCTCTTCCTGTTTCCGTACGTACATACCCCACTCACACACTCATTATGTTTCATATGACATGTGATGTCCCTCTCATTTCTTCAAATCATCCACCGTATGGTTAAGCCTAGCATTGAGAATGAAACAGGCTTTATATTCACTCTCTGCTTCCTTATATTTCCTTCATCAGCAGACGATTCAGGAGGCAGGATGTTCGCCATGGAAACGCTGTCCAGCTGTGCAATGGGCTGCAAATTGATGGTTAGTGCATTTGATAGTGCGTGCGTGCGTGCGTGTACTTGTACGCATACTTATCACATCAATAATGCGCAACGAAACGCAGTGCTACGCAGACACACTATGGTTCCCAAAGGTTTTCATGTCAAGGACCCCCAAAATGATACTCATTAGCCTGCAGTGCGGACCCCCAATTTGACAATTCAATTAAACCTAATTTAACTCTGAGAGTGAAGAAGGTATAGACCGAAAGCTTGCAAAAATAAATACATTGGTCCTCATTCACAACGGCGTTTACGCTCATAACGTGACGTTACGTGAGCGGAGCGTGAGCGGACAGGCATTTACGTGGAATCCCACATTACGTGGGAATTCATGGACATCTCCGTGAACTTGACAGTGACCTTGGTTGGTCGGAAACTCCGTACATAGCTATGCCAGCTCTCACCGTAGTGTAGAAGGCATACGCTTGCGTATATATATATTCAGAATGCTTTAGTCTTCATGCTGAATCAATTAAAAGTCCCCAAACCTCAGATAAAATATGTAGGCATGTGTCCCCAACATTGGTCAGCCTCAGGGGGGCAGTCAGACAGATATTTTGTGAAGCCACTAAGGAAATCGGGACTTCCTGAAAGTTCATATAATGGCCTGTTGTGGCGCTGTCATTGGGCCCAAAAAAAACCCTTAGCTCCATAGAGGCCCATGTATTTGGGCCCAACTTCACCTAGACTGTATTACCTTAATAAACATGGTCATAAATACTTTCTGCTTCCAGTCACTAGTTTAAAGTCTCATTTCTCATGTCATAATATTCTTTTTGGAAAATTATGGTCCCATTTATTAAAGAAATTACCATAAAGTTGCATATGTTCTGAGGGGCGTGGCTACCGTTACAGTCTATGATCGGGAGCCACCCCCCGTTCAGTCAAAATAAAAACCAACAAAGAGTAAGGGGGGAAGTCCCGCCTCGTTGTCTGGGCCAGCCAATGGCCAACTGGGCCCAAACGGAACCAGCCAATGGCCAGCTGGGCCCAAACGGATCTAGAAATATGGCGACTTACAGTGCAAGGAATTACAGGCTTCATTTTACGTCCATGTTAGACCCGGGGAACGCTTTGTCCATATTTTTTACAGTCTATGGTCAGCACATAAAAAACTATATAAAAGCCAAGTATCACTTGTATGTCTATATGCATCCATTGGAGTCCCATACAGAAACTGCCCCCGCAAGCACGACACCTTTTTATTTATTTATTAGGATATTTCTAGCATTCGCGATTGAGGCTCCTCACTCGGCAGCCTTCTACTCGAAGTGTAACGCGTTGTGAGCTTGTAGATCGGCTCTTGCTGCATGTTAAAAATCAAACTCACAATTATAATAAGAACATACACTTATCTGCATTCTGCACTGTACGAGTAGTGTAGTAATGCCTGCAGTAAGCCTATTGAAATTGTTTTGTTATGGAGCTCCTTTGAGTCAGTTGACTGTCGGTGTGTGTGTGTGTGTGTGTGTGTGTGTGTGTAGGGGGGGGGGGGCAGACAGCAGCATGCTGCTGCTGAACCGAGTCCAATCTGGGTGAAATTCACATTGGAAAATTAATATAACGGCATGGTGAGCCCGGACAGCCACAGCCGGTCTGACAGACAGACAGCAGTCACTAGGGCTATATAAAAAAATAGAAGACCACATTAGCCTATACTGAATGAATGGCATCAGCCTGTTTGAAAGTCGGCCAGTCATATCATAGTTTTAAGCCAGCTCACCTCCACTCGCGCTTGTTCACAAACATGACGGACAGACAGACAGACAAGAAAGGCTGTTGATGATGATTATTATTACCACTGTAACTCGATGATCAGCATTATGTTGACAGAGACTCAGCCAATTAAAGTTTCACGTAGGCCTAAATGCCTTTGCTGCAAGCACCTATATCTGCCTCCATTTGCGTCGTGGTATTAATTTATAATAATGTATATTGGATATAAATTGGATCGGATGAAATATAGCCTTTAGTCCAAAAACGAATTAATCCCACAAGAAAAAAAAGAAAGAAAATATGTCCTGTGTCCATGCATGTCCATATATTTGCTTTCCAAATCCGACAGTGCAGGGCAGGGAATCAATCACCACAGTAGGCTAATCAATAGGGCCTTTTATCATTGCCGAGTTGTAATATAGCATTTGGTCTGTGTTACTGTGGTGAACAGTACAAATTAACTTCTTTCGCTCATCGCGGCTGTTGTATATAAATTTAAGTTTGGGAATCCTCTGTGCAGGCTATTGGTCGGGGGGGTAGGACCAAGGGATTTGGGATTTGTTTATAAACATTTTGGTATTTGTTTATAAACATTTGTGATTTGTTTATAAACATTTGTGATTTATTTATAAACATTTTGGGATTTGTTTATAAACATTTGGGATTTGTTTACAAACATTTGGGATTTGTTTATAAACATTTGGGATTTGTAAGTCTCATGGGGGGGGGGTAGGACCACTACCAGTTGACCTGTAGTAAGTCTCATGGTCGGGGGGGTAGGACCAAGGGATTTGGGATTTGTTTATAAACATTTTGGGATTTGTTTATAAACATTTGTGATTTGTTTATAAACATTTGTGATTTGTTTATAAACATTTTGGGATTTGTTTATAAACATTGGGATTTGTTTACAAACATTTGGGATTTGTTTATAAACATTTGGGATTTGTAAGTCTCATGGGGGGGGTAGGACCACTACCAGTTTACCTGTAGTAAGTCTCATGGTCGGGGGGGGTAGGACCAAGGGATTTGGGATTTGTTTATAAACATTTTGGGATTTGTTTATAAACATTTGTGATTTGTTTATAAACATTTGTGATTTGTTTATAAACATTTGTGATTTGTTTATAAACATTTTGGGCTCTGTATAATATGTTGCCTAGGGCCTCAAAAGGCCTAGAACCGGCACTGGCTATGATGACGTATTTCGATATTTCCTGTTGCCTTATATGGTGTGGAATGGGCGTGGATGTTCCATCTAACCAGGCGACACCAGGCGAATCGCTTGGGAAAAATGCGGAAAGGATACACTCGGCGATCCGCACAAATGAAGTGATTACACCAAGTTCCCTGAATAACACGGGAGCAAATCGCAGCTTGATCGGACGGATAAATACGATATCATTACGCATCTGTTTACGCATCAGTTACACTGCGGAGTATTTCTCCTTTGTGAATGAGGACCATTGATTGTGCTCAGATCTGAGTGCGGAGCTTCCCTTTATTTTTTTCATTAACTCTGAGAGTGTACAAATTTGTACATTCTCTGAGTTACAGACCCATAAGGGTCCATTTGGTTCCTGAATATCATTCAGCTGGGGACCCCCTGGAACTCCCTCAAGGACCCCTAGGGGTCCCCGGACCCCACTTTGGGAACCACTGCACTATAGTGAATGAGATCTTATCAGAGGTGGCAGTGAAGCTAAGAAGCTAAAGATTCTTCCAGTATAGGGAGTACGTTGCTCGTCATCATCCTCACCATAGCGGTCCAGTGGCACTGCATGCTATAGAATGCAATCTCCTGCAGTATGTTTAGCTGAGATGATCGGGTCATTGCACAGATGAAATGGGCATGGGGGAGGTGGTGGTGTTATGAGTGTATAGCTTCATGTAATATACAGTAAAAGGTCAGGAGAGATTGTTCTCATCTTAGGCGTGTGTGCGTGCGTGTCTTTGTGCAGAGGAGCGGTGGCAGAGGGCAGAGGAGAGGCACGTCTACGGAGTGGAGAGCAACAGCACGCTGCTGGAGTGCACGCCTCGTTCCCTGCAGGCCAGAGTGCTCTGGTTCCTGCAGACGGGAGACGACAGAGAGGAGGTGAGCTACATATACGTCAGTGGTTCCTGCAGACGGGAGACGACAGAGAGGAGGTGAGCTGCATATACGTCAGTGGTTCATGCAGACGGGAGACGACAGAGAGGAGGTGAGCTACATATACGTCAGTGGTTCCTGCAGACGGGAGACGACAGAGAGGAGGTGAGCTACATATACGTCAGTGGTTCCTGCAGACGGGAGACGACAGAGAGGAGGTGAGCTACATATACGTCAGTGGTTCCTGCAGACGGGAGACGACAGAGAGGAGGTGAGCTTCATATACGTCAGTGGTTCCTGCAGACGGGAGACGACAGAGAGGAGGTGAGCTACATATACGTCAGTGGTTCCTGCAGACGGGAGACGACAGAGAGGAGGTGAGCTGCATATACGTCAGTGGTTCATGCAGACGGGAGACGACAGAGAGGAGGTGAGCTACATATACGTCAGTGGTTCCTGCAGACGGGAGACGACAGAGAGGAGGTGAGCTACATATACGTCAGTGGTTCCTGCAGACGGGAGACGACAGAGAGGAGGTGAGCTACATATACGTCAGTGGTTCCTGCAGACGGGAGACGACAGAGAGGAGGTGAGCTACATATACGTCAGTGGTTCCCCAACTTTTCACGTCGAGACCCAAAAAGAGATTCATGGACGTTTGCCCGCGGGAGCCAAACTAGTGAAAAAAGCTCACAACGCGTCGCTTTGCTATTTTCACGACTTCTTCTACATACATTTTGTTTTGATTGTATTGCTGTATTGTGCCTTTTGCTTTGGCAATGTAAACGTATGTTTCTCATGCCAATAAAGCCCTTTGCATTGATTCTAAATAAACTGCACAGGATCAGCGTAACCTACTGTCACACTTTTGTCAGTGCGAGGTAGTATGGGCCCAAAAAGGCATTAGATTCAAGACTCAAAAATGTTCAAAATTACCCCAAGATAGCAAGTCAGAGTCCTTGTTAGCAAAATCAAACAGTTTTTATCCACCTTGTGTCCCGAAGTGGCAAAAAATGGTGTTTTAACAAAACACACACAGCCCTACATCGACTGAACCACAGTGGCAGGCCCCCCTTCTTATATATAGACTAGGCCCCTCCTACTGGACCATACCAACCCTAATTGATTCCACAATTATAACAGCCAGAGACAATACTTTAACACTTGTATAATTCACATCATCCACAATTCACATAAATAATCAGAGTTCTCTCTCTCTCTCTCTCTCTCTCTCTCTCTCTCTCTCTCTCTCTCTCTCTCTCTCTACACACACACACACACACACACACACACACACACACACACACACACACACACAAAACATTGATGGCATGTCCCCTACCCAAAACCACAGTTGGTAGGTGCAGCTCCCTACAATGGAGCCACCAATCAGTAATCAAGCAAGCACCACACAATATACAAAAGTCAAAACAAATATCACTCTGCACACAAATAATACCTGAAACTTTAACCCCGTGTTGAATTCAGTCTCTGTGGCAGGCTGAACTGCCACACCTACAATTATGTCACAAAAATAGATTCATTTTACCTCAGGTTTATTGCCTCAGCTTTATTGGCATGAGAAACATACGTTTACATTGCCAAAGCAAAAGGCACAATACAGCAAAATGTATGTAGAATCAGTACGTATCCATTTTCATCAAGCTTACATAATTATTTGTTCCAGAACATTCTAGAATCAACATAACAGTTATAAGGAACTGATTATGTGGAACATAATTGCTCAACCGGCTGTTGCTTTCTTCTCGTGCAACACGCACACACGCGTTGCGCACGCACACACACTTCAGTGGCCTCAAAATAGAATTTCTATCGAAGTGACGGAGATAAATTCAGCTGCATCACAGCAGTGTATTCCAACCGTGCATCTACTGTAGCAATCCTGCCTGATATCCAGCTCTCCTTTGGCTATACTGTACAGTATATAGGGTTCCCAATGCATGAGAAGGAATGTCAGATGTGAGAGCTGCAGCATGCATATAAAATGAGGGACGTCGTTTGATGATGGCTACTTCATTGTCTTGTCTTTCAGGTGCGGGGTGACGAGCGCGTCATCATCACCTCCCACGGCCTGCTGTTCCTGCGTGTGCGGAGCTCCGACGTGGGTGTCTACGTGTGCCAGACGGTGGAGCACGGCTACGTACACACGCTGCTACGCATCACCCTGCACGTGCTCGGAGGGGACGCCGTGGTGGCCATGACACGCCGAGGGGAGAAGGCCGAGGACTGGGAGGGAGCAGCAGGAGAGCGAGTCGCGTCCACCCACCACCGCCACACCTCCGGCGGGAGCCCCCCGCCGCCAGGCCCCAGCGTGAGCCCCAGGGCCATGGGGGGAGGTCCAGCCTCGGTCCTCATGGCCCCGCACTCTCGGTTATGGTACAAGGAGTTCCTCCAGCTGATCGGTTACGGGGACGCGCAGCGAGTGGAGGAGTACTGCGAGCGAGTGTGGTGCTCCGACAAAAAGCGCAAGAAGGCGAAGAGAAAGTACGCTCAGCCGGGGGCCGAGAGAAGGGGGAAGGGGAAGGGAGGCGAGGGCTCCCATCGAGCCCCGAGACACACCCTGGGTACCTGAGATGTAGCCTACACGTGCACACATGCATCCCCGCTCGCAACCACATACGCACAAACACCAACACATAATGCACGTACAGTATACATCTCTGACTCAGTCAGTGTTTGTACGACATGAAAGGTTTTCACTTGCCAATTCAACAAAAATAATCACTCAATCAAGAACAGACAGCCATCTGGCGTCTGCCCGAATATTCACAATCCCTTTAGTTTGCTTTTCATAATTTCCCATTTCTAATATGGTTGATAGAATCAAGTAAACCGTACGAGGGTGCCCTGGCTGTTGATGGAGGCAAGTGGAGCACAGCCGAGACTCTGGGAGGAGTTGGACTGTGACTGAGCGACGTTGCCTCTTCTCTGAAGCGGCAAGAACGTACAACCCGTCCAAATCTAACCTGTGACCCCTAAATGCACATACTCCCTGAGACTGCTCAGACATACAGTATACCCTGCTCCTCTCAAATATCCAGCTGATGCGACAAAGCTGAACTCTTATTGTATGTATTAAGAATACGATTTAAAAAAAAGAACTAGAAGAAGGTAGAGGCCTTTTTTCCCTCCGTTTCGATACTGTATTAACTTATTTTCTTGGTTTCTGTATTGAGTTCTGTTGTGTACATTTAATAGAACTGGAAATATGTTATGTTCATTTTGTGTCATGGCGAAATAAGCTTTAAGCTTCACAATGCTACTAATTCATCAAGGCAACAGCCCTGTGTGCCGTGATAGGACTCTGTAATATTTTGGTGGCATGTATTATTAACAACAAGCTCAAGTCTCATGAAAGATCGGTTTGTGCCGATGAATATTTTACAGAACTTGCCGCAGTAGATAAAGTGTTATTAGTGTTTGTGTACATTTTCATCTGAGTTTAGTGATATATGCCAACAGTATTGTGTGTATTGTATTATCACACGTCTACAAAATGCTGGTGGCCTACGTACAGTATGGACATCCGGTAACTAATCCCAACCATCATCATCCTCTGTCAATGTTTTGATAATTTGCTCTGTTTCTGTAGTTTGTATTTGTACAGTATGTCTCTCTGTATCACGTTAATTCTTTCTCTCCATTTTGTCTCTCTCTCTCGCTCTTCTTCCTTCCTCATTCTTCCTCTCTCGCTCTTCTTCCTTCCTCATTCTTCCTCTCTCGCTCATCTGCCCATAATGACGGTGCAGATGGGGTTCATAATTACCACCGGAGACGTCAAACGGAGAGCGCCCATATTTGTCTTTATAGGGGGAAAAGGAATAGGAGAACATTTTACAGTGAGCACCCAAGCATGTCATTGGCTCGCCCGCGGAGTCGCTCTCATGAATATTCAATTATATCCCTCGACGTGACGGACAGCATAAAAAAAGCTAACGAGAAAGAAATCCGCTATTATGGTTGAGCTAACGATAGGAGTATATGGACCTTTTATTGCTTTTATCTTATTTATCTGATTTTTCTTTCCCATCAGCTGTCACCTTACGTTTTTACTTATGTTGCGTTTACAAACTTCCTTAGGTGAGGATGGAGAACAGTTTCGTTTATTGCTATTATTATTATTATTAGAGAGACCTGATCTCTTCACTGACAAGTCTCCGTGAATACCTTCTGACTAAAAGTTTGGGTTTTAGATAGAAAATGCTGTCTCCTTGTACTAAGCCTCCATAAAACACCTGCCATTAAAAAGATGGACCGTCCTCCTCGGTGTCACCTCTGTGATTCAACCATCAATAATGTTGCAGTGTTTGCACGCACGGTCGCACGCACGCACGCACACACACACACACACACACACAAAAGGAAAGAAAAATTAAGTGTGAGTCAGAGAGAGAGAGAGCCTAGCACAGTAGTCGGTCAGATACTGTATAAACAAGTCAAACTCCATGAGCACTCCAAAGACCGCACTACATCCAGAACTCTAAATTATGCAATGTCATGGTCTTCTCAGCAGACACGAGTGTAATAAAAAGTTTGTGATAGCCTACCATTGTGGTACCATGTGTGGAAGGTGTGGTGAGCTGGTGAAACCCAATATACGTAAGGTACAGTACATGCAGTACAACCCTGGTAATATTATGTGCAATTACTAAGGCATCGTTTCAATCCACTTTCATGAGCTCCCTTGGAGCTGCACACATTGTCATTCCGCACGGAGCAGCCATCAGAGCCAGTGCGGTTCCAGAAGGCGTTTGAGGATATATTTTGAACTGGTGATTTATTCCACCCGGCTACCATAGCAACAGGCTTTGAACCTGCTCGGATCCTCAACCCCTCTCTCTCCCTCTTAGAGCTCTTGCTTTGGCCCCTGGGCCCACTGGGCCCTTATAACCACTGATCCACACAGATGATCATGTATCACAGAATCACAGAATAACAAGTTACTGTACATCATGTACATCTAAGAAGTGTCAAGGATGAAACACAATACAGTCTTCCGACTTATTTTCATTGTGGTCCTTGGTCTCGGACAAAGAACATTGCAACAAAATTCATGCAGGCAGACAGCCATACAGGCCTTTTAATTTATATGTTTTGTTTCTATCAGGAATGAAGCTTTGGAACATTGCCATAGAAAGATGTTGCACAAGCAGTCATGAGAAGACACAGAAATGAATGTACCTAGTCGCTGACAGGTGAAAACCTTTCCTTTTCACCTGACAGGTGAAAATAGTTTTTTTTTCTTTTTGGATAAAACAAATCAAATAGCTCTGCTGTAGTCTGCTATTTTCGTGTGACACTCTTGAATGATAATGTATAGGGCATTCATTTCTGAAAAAAACATAAAAAATAAATGTAGATACAAGGTTTCTACCTGACAGCGACAATATGGAGTCTATAGTGAATATAGCCTACAGCAGAGCCATGTGAAAAGTGGAGTGGTTAAGTAATCAATTTGCAGGTGTGAGGTTGCCATGGCAATACATTGGCTGAGGCAGAGGCTGGAAATTGCACACGTGAGGGGATTTAGGCTGATTAGGCCCACTGGCAGAGCCTGACCATAGCCTTTTGGGGTGGTTCTGGATAACTGTGGGTCCAACCGACTCGATACTGGGCACTGCACTCCCTGCTGTGGTGTGGAACACGTGTGTCGAATGTGAAGTCGATGGGTTCTCAAGTTACGTGCATTACAACGGTACACACACATGCACGCAGACAGAGACAGACAGACAGAGACGTGGTGCATTTATAGTAGGACTAGACCTGTATGTGCCCGTCGGCCACCAGCCTACTTGAGAACGATGCAACTTGGGAACCTATAATACCCGTTGCAAACTGACTGTAAAAAGTGGAGTGGTTAAGTAATCAATTTGCAGGTGTGGGGTTGCCATGGCAATAAATCAGCTGAGGCAGAGGCTGCAAATTGCACAGGTGAGAGGAATTGGGTTCATTAGGCCCACTGGCAGAGCCTGAGCAGAGCCTTTTGTGGTGGTCCTGGAGAACCGTGGGTCCGCCTGACTCGAGGCCGGGCACTGCACTCCCTGCAGGGGTGTGTATAGCGTGTTGAATTTGAAGTCGGTGGGGCAAACGGTTCTCGAGTTACGTGCATTACAACCGTACACACACACACACACGCAGACACAGAGATGTGCCGCATTTATAGTAGCATACGTACAATGCTCAGCCAATCAAATCATCACTATGGGGTGCTCAGCCAATCAAATCATCGCTATGGGGTGCTCAGCCAATCAAATCATCTCATCACTATGGGGCGCACACAAACACACAAAGCTGGGCATAGGCCCTCAAAAATTACAAAGAACTCAGGGCCCTGCCTTTATACATAAGTAGAGGGGCAGGAGCACTACATTGAGGTTAAGATTCTTAGATAAATCAAATAAAATCCTGCTTATCACCTAACCGGTTAATCGATCGATATAGGTTATCAATGTATGATAATGAATCGACAATTTGCATCCTGTGTGTCAAATACTTCCGCTGATTTGTGCAATCACGGTACAGTACAGTGGGAAACACAGGAATTATCCACCTGCACACCGTCTCTGCGTGATCTCCCTCCCTCCCTCCATCTTTGCTGCTGTTGTGCAGCTCATAATTCTCTCTCCTTGCTGTGGGCTTCTCCATCAGCGCTACCGGTGCTGTTCCCATCAGGAGTCAATGCGCCAGAACGCTCTGCTATAGGCTACAAGAGAACGACAAAGCGAGGGGAGGAAGATGTGATGATGAGGCTACAGCGAAAAGAGCAGGGAGAGTGAAACCGCAAATGAACCACTGGGAGTACATGAAGACGTGTGTGTGTGTGTGTGTGTGTGTGTGTGTGTGTGTGTGTGTGTGTGTGTGTGTGTGTGTGTGTGCGCGTGCGCGTGAGTGCGTGCGCGTGTGACGTGTGCGTGTGTGACGTGCTTACAATCTGGAGATTGTGTCGCGTTTTACCTTTGATGAGAATTGTGGATGGAATGAATCAGAGCTCACATTATTATGTGTTTTGGATTATGCGTTTGTAGCCTATACACAGTAAATGTGCAACGGTGTGTGTGTGTGTGTGTGTGTGTGTGTGTGTGTGTGTGTGTGTGAATAGAGGTGAAACACAGTGGATATTGATACATAGTCGCTCCTTCTCTCTCTCTCTCTCTCTCTCTCTCTCTCTCTCTCTCTCTCTCTCTCTCTCTCACTCTATCTCTCTCTCACTCTATCTCTCTCTGGCTTATCAGTGGTGTGCAAGATTCACCATACACACACACACACACACACACACACACACACACACACACACACACACACACACACACAGGAAAGCCTTTCTTGCTTTCATTCCTTTCACTTTATCAAGTTGTTTCAAATTATATTTTATTTCTTTAATTATATTTTCCATCTGAACCGTCAGCCACAGATTAAAGCCTTTGAAAGATACATGGTTGCTCATATTCCTGGATTTAATATTGTTTTTCATGTTGTGCTCTCATCTCGTCGTGTGACTGATGCACATAGCGGCCTGTGGTACACATGACTTCTCACATACATTGTGAGGGCACTGACATTCTTTGCATAACTCTCACTTACAGTCAGTTTTCACGGTAGATCATACACACACAGATAAAGTAGGCAAAAACAGCATCAGCCAGATAATATTTATTGTCTTTGATGTTGTGTGTGTGTGTGTGTGTGTGTGTGTGTGTGTGTGGGGGTGGGGGGTAAACTCAGTTATCGTGACCATGGTATAATATATTATAATATAAGATGCGTTATGAACGTGTGCTTCAAACAATCGGTGCCAGGTTGATCAACGACAAAGAGCTGCTGCCTGTTGTAATCTCCATCTCTTGTCTCCGTGTGCAGGCGAGACAAGTGAAGGTTAAACCCTAAACGCTCAGTATCCAGGGGGGTGATCAGCGCTAAGATATAAACAGGAGGGAACCATTATCAGTGCAGACACAGGGTCTGTGTCCCTTGACGAGAACTACTAGGAAGGACTGTGGTCTGTGAAGGGAATATTTGTATATTCGGCACAAAGAAAGGACACGCACGCACGCACGCACGCACTCACACAGAACAAAATTAACACACTGAAATAATATAGATATAGTGTCAACACAGTGCACAAACAAGGCCACAGAGTCAACATGTCCAGTGTGCTATCTGGTCGAGGCAGCTATCAGTATAACTGGTGTTCCAAATAACCATCACATAATTACACACCCCGACTGAGAATCTGGAATGAATCCTGCCAATCCTGCCAGCATTATCCGTGAGCACATACACTGCATCCTGTTTCTATTTAGAAATGGATATATCTTTGTAGAAGAGTCATCATGACATAGGCCTGTTATGTCACAAAAACACATTTGCAAAAAACAATTATGGTCTGAGTCTTAACTAACTCAATACAATAGTATAGAGACAGATCTGCAATGAACACAGGCCACTGCCTCCCCATTATGTAAAAACAACATACTAGAGAGAGAGAGAGAGAGAGAGAGAGAGAGAGAGAGAGAGAGAAAGAGAGAGAGAGAGAGAGAGAGAGAGAGAGAGAGAGAGAGAGAGAGAGAGAGAGACAGAGAGAGAGAGAGAGAGAGATGCCCATATCTCTGTAGTAGCCACCCTAGGGTAGTCTGTCTGTATTTGTTACAAACCGAGTTGAACCTAGTTGAACTGAGTTGGCCTACTGTGTATAGCCTTACATTTTTGGGTTCTGTCTGTGCTTTGAGAACTGAAGAGAGAATGCTGCTCTGTGAAATACCAATCCTCCAACATTCCAACTTAACCAAACTATATTTTCTTCAATATTATTTTCCAAAAGTAAAAAGGTCACATGCCTTCCATCTGCTAGAAAAGTATTTGAAGGCCTAGTAGTGCAAAGGCGAATATTGTTGATTAATAATAAATATTCATGGAGATTTCATCGTAATTATTACAGTACTATTCATAATATGATATGAAGCCATTTAACACTTATTGCACATTAATGAAATGTTGTTTTAATGATGGACAAAAATGTATCAATATATCAAGCTGTTAACTTGTCAGTTCATCAGTGGTGGAAAGTAACATTTCCTAAGTACTGTACTTAAGTACACTTTTGAGGTATTTGTACTTTACTTGAGTATTCCAATACATTTCCAATACTATTACTTATTATTACCAACATTTTTTTTCTGCATTCCTCGTATCGTTGCTTGCATTCTTTTATTTTATTATCCCACGATTTTGTAACCCATTTTTCATCCGGTGCCAATGCCTAAACTGTAATCCTGGGCACTACACTTCCTCTGCCAACCTGGGGAGAGCCTCGAACTGAGCTCATGCTTCCTTCAATGCATAAGGAGTGAGCAGGCCGCTTCTTATCACCTGACAGGGGGGAGTTTTCCGGGTAGGACGTAGCGCGTGGAAAGAACTCATTATTCCAACCAGTTCCTTTCCCCTCCATCGGGCATCCATCACACAGAAAGGCTCTTTCGCCAACCCCACCTATAGGATATGGGCGCTGATGACACGGAGGAGAGAACACGTCCCCAGCAGCACACGCAGCATGCGCATGCTGATGTCTCTGTGAACACGTCGGCTCCACTATGGCGTGTGTGCATCATATACGCATGAGGCTGATGTGGGAGCTTTTATAATCTGCATGTAATCGCTGTGCTGGACCCCCTCTCCTCTCCCAGTGGAGCAGTTCACTCCAATAATCCAACCTTCCCGTAACCACTATACCCATTTCCTCATTATAGGAGCATTATAGGGCCTATTTCACTCCTGACCTTAGCACATGTGACTGGACCTGACAGCTGGCCTGGGCTGTAAACCTCACAACAAACAACAATCGCGACACAACCCATTGCTTTTCATGCCAGCCAACAACGCAGCAGAAACAATCAGCGGCGTAGAATTATACCCAGCGAGCAACAGGGCTGGGCTCACGGTGCAGTGGTTTCATTCTAGGATCACTTACAAAACATTGAATATAAATCGAGGAATATGAAATATGCATGCTTCTAGTGTTCACAGCTATGCCTTGGGGCAAACTGTAAAATCTACAATATTTCCCTGTCCTGTATGTCATAATTGCAGACAGTACAACTATACATGTTAGATGAATGTTGTACTGTATCTGATGGACTTGTTTTGCATGGCTGAACAAAATATGTCAATTAAGTGCATTGTTCTGCATGTGCAACTGGTGTACAGGCTTGTTCCAAAGTAGAGGATTAAATGTTAAGATAAACAGTCCTACAGGGGATCCGATGGTAATTCTGACGTAGCATTAGTCCGACATGAGGGAACAATGGTCAGACTAGCAAGCACGGGAGTGTTGCCATGCCATGCTTGCGATTATGTTTAGGTTAGGGTTTGAGGTCGGTTGTCCCTCTGTCGTTGTCGGTCTAATGACTGTCGGACAATGGCAATTGTTGTGCTATTGTAACAGCCGTTGGCTGTATTTATTATTATGTTTGATTAGTAGGAAATAAATATATATGGAGCTAATGCTAATATATCTCTATATATGTTTATTAGTAGGCTTGCTTAGCGGTACTAGGTTATAGGGACGCCTATTATGCTTGGTACTGTTTTCTGTTCCTGTCATCCCTGCAGATGATGATTAGCGCTGGTCTTCCCTCCAGCCGCCTACGCTCTGTTTTTCGTCATGTCTGCTTAGTTTCGTTAGTTTGTGTGTTGTTCTACTTTACCCTTAGTTTCACTCCCTTCGGGAAGGAGCGTTATAGTTTTGTCCCGTTTAGTTCTTTGTAGTTCTTGCTTGTTAGGTTCAGTTGTAGTTTCGTATTTGTATGTCTATTAGGGTTTTGACTTAGTGTTGTTCGTCTTGCCATCATCGCCCTTTTCTTTTGTTCAGTCATCATTCTGTCAAAGTGTTCAACCATTCAGTAATTCAGTGCTCACAGAGCCATTCCGTTGTCATATTTGCCATGCACTTAAGCCACTTTGTAACTTATTTATTTGTGAGTATTAAAATAATACTTTTATGAGCGGTGCTGTTCTTTCATACATGTTGCGGGAAGTAATAATTATACCCCTAGACTTCAGAACAGTCCGTAACAGCTATACTGTATGTTTCTCTCTAATCCAATAAGGGGGCAGCAGTGGGTCAGGAGGTAGAGTGGTCGTTCTGGAAAAGGAAAGTTCCTGGTTCAAATCCCCAGCTCCCCTTTTGTGTTGCTTCTCTCTCTCTCTCTCTCTCTCTCTCTCTCTCTCTCTCTCTCTCTTGCTTAGTAGTCAGTCCTAGATTCTCTGGGTTGATGGGGAACAGTCCCGTAAAATATACGGAATCGAATCGAATTGGCGCTGTGCTTCAAGAATTCAGACAAATGGGGGAAGAGAAAGGCAATGAAAGGCAACGAGGTGCAAGCTAAGCAGAAAGTGACCACCCCATGAAGGCGGCAGGCCATAACATTCCTTTTGAAAAGAAAGAACGAAGGAACCACCAAGCTTATCTGATGATGTTCTCATTTTAAGTCTGAGTAAAATTCACATTCAGATTTTATGAACAATGACGAATCCAGTAGGAGACAGCTAGACCCTCCACCCCCAGAAAAAAGATTTCAAGCAATGCAACTCTTAAACCCCTGATTTATACATGCCAATGTCGCACATGAAAATGGCTGATCTACAAGCTCACAAATTGTCACGGTGTGCACTTTTAGATTGGATATTTTTCATGTGAGACAGTCGAATAATTAAGTATAAATCAGGCTTTAAAGTGTGCATGTAATAGTAGCTCTATTAGCTCTCATGGAAATGATGGTCAAATAGTTCCAACTGGTCAAATAGTTCCAACATGTCTTCACAAATGTCGGAAATGACTGCAGTATCCTCCTGACACACAAAACAAGTACTATAGTAAACAAACAGATGTAATAAGTAGTCTGACAGTAGAGATATACTAACTACTTATACTCCTGTGATTCACAGTATTCTATTGTGTCAACTTATGCAACGTATACTTGATTGCTGTGATGTGGTCCCAACAAAAATAGCTGATCTGAACACTTCCGTGCAGGACACCAGCATGCAACTAACTTGAACTAAGTATGAATCAGTCTTAATTCTTTCGGTTTGTCTTTCTGCCACTAAAACTGCACTAGCACTGATCTTATGGTTTTACAATTTCAAGTATTTTCTCGTATGGGCTAGTGATCTCTGGCCAAAATGGACAGGCTATCCTATGAGAAATAAGGAATTATGGAAATTCGAATGGAATTGTGCTACACTTGGAGGTTGTTTTATATGATTGTTTTCTTGCATCCTCTTGAGAATTATATTGACAGCAGTACAATTGTATTTGCCACTATTTGCCCTACACTGTCATGGCAGCTGGCTTGTCTTGTCTCTCTATGCTCATTTAGGTTGTAGCTGCACTCTGCTTGTGGGGAGGCGTGTCCTGGCAATCACCTGGCTGTTCTCCATCCAGCAATCACCTGGCTGGCTACTTAAACCTGGCTGTGAATACACTCTGTGCTCAGTGATATTCTCAGCTAGTGCACATTTCTACAGCGCCAGTTTAGTTTAGTTTAAGACCAAGTTTCTTCTTGACCTTTAGTAACTCCTGATCTCTTCCACAGCCTCCCATGCAGCTTCAACTTGGACAGAAGAGATCAGCAGATCTACAAGCTCTTAGACAAATCATGTTCCTTGTTACTTTGTGCATTCTCCTGCTTTGCTGAAATTCTATTTAAGTTATTATTCGGCTCTTGTAGCTTGTACCTCAGTTTAATAGTGAATAAAAACACTTTGGTTCACTTTATCTACATCTCCTTGTCTGTGTTCTGCATTTGGGTTCACTCACTATCGACCACGACGTACACACTGTACACACTCTGGCATTCTTTCCCAGGTGTTTCGCCTCAAATGCGTCTAGATAACACTAACATTTAACTTCACTAAAACTAGGCCTAAACCTAACCTTAACCTCACCTGTTTGCTGTCAGTCAATTATTTGATGCATAATATTTCATCTCTATAATCTGCACGAATTAACTGATATATTGTGATATTGTCTTTCTGTGTAAAAGCAAACCTGAAATGTTGCTTGCTCTGCATTTCTCACACACTTTAACATGCAGGAATATCTGTGGCCAGGCTATGTGTGCAAGACAGATGAGCATTTGTGCCTGTCGTAGACATGCACAGAGCAATTTCAGTCAGGGAACCTCAGTGCAGTTGCTGCTGGCTGTTAATTGGGCCGCCTCAGCATCACGCTCTCATTCACATGATTCACTCAGCCAATCACACACTCACTCCATCTTCATACCGGCTACTTTAAGGTTTGCATTCCTCCTCTGCATCTCTGCTTGCTTGCTGCTGTATCAGCGTGCTGCTACAAACATGCTGCTCACCCACCTCCACCCCAGCTGCCACCTGTCGTTTTGGATCTACTGTTTAGGTACGGGGGATTCGGAGTCCCTATGGACGGGACTGATGCGCTTGATCTGAGTACCTAAAAAGCAGATCCAATACATCGCCAAACCATAAATATATTGCTCATCTTATATTCAATAAATATATATTACATCCATTCTTGAGTTGTCCTGACTGAACTGCAGTTGACTGATTAAAAAAATAACATTTCTTTAGTGCATTTAGTCTAACTCCTAATTTCCCACGAGTTTCACATAAACCAAATTTCCTCTAGTGAGCACATGCCTACAGTCAACAGATGTCATTAATTAATTACCCCCACACCAAACGCAACGCACCTGCCGATGTTGTGCTCACCGAAGTCAAAGGAACTGCAGAGATCATGGTCCGTGTGAAACCTGTGGGAAAGCAGAGTTATTTTACTAGATAAGTTTTCTGCCAGAACCTTCAAATGGATATGAAGTTGCAGCAATTAATTATAGGGTGAGTACAAACAGAGCACCGCAACTTTGAATGCCGCCGCGTTGAGTCACAGGAGGAGGGCATGCATGGGACTGATGGCTGTGTATATGGAATACATAAAATGACTGTATGCCAATTATTGAAAGGGAAGAGTGTGGTATAACATTTTAAATCCAAACATGGCTGACAGGAAAACGGTAAAATCCTCAGTGGATTTCAATTTCTTTGCACTCTCAGAGTTAATTTAACACTAAGGGTTTTTTCGTGTGCATGAGTAGCTACACCCCCAATCTCTTCGATAAGTGTACACACCATGCAGGGAGGCAAGCAAATTATGCAAACATCCCCCAGAATTCCATGAAGTAGCTTGCTTTAATCAATGCGGTTTCGGGAATGGCTTGGACTGTATATGAATGAGACAGTTGCTTTATTCCAGATGAGAGGAATATGGTGTTGAGGAATGCGACAGCTGTAGCTTCAATGGCAAAGCAAAAAGGAAAGAAAAAGAACCAATCTTAAAAATGATCTCCACAATGGACTTTGAATGGATTTCATCTCTTTTTTTCTGGCTCTAGACCAGCTATCAATAGCACAGAAATGGATGTGTGCTATAGAGTAGCAGCAGGCAGCTGGGAGCCTGTAGTTCTAGTGAATATTTGATGAGAGAATGGATCCTCTCCTCGGGCAAGTTCAGTACAGTATAAACACACAAACAAATACACCCACATGCACGCATGCATGCACACACATATGCAGATGCACATGCAGACACACAGTCACACACGTACTGTACACAAAAGTATGCCTGCGTAATGTACGCACGCACGCACGCCCTAATGGCACGCAGGTGCTAGTGAAGGTGATATAAGAGTATGAAAAGCACACCAGAAAGCGATGCCTCGTGGAATCATTGGAACACACACTCACCGCACAAGGTCATTTTCTTAATCTTTACAGCCTGACATGTCCAGAGTGACAAATGTCAATGCACGTGCGTGCGTGCGCGTGCCACCAGAGAGCCTTAATTATTTCACAGAAAAAGCATGAGAAATATGTGATTCAGCACAGATATATTATTAGTTAAAGCCCTTCCACTCTTCAGATGCAATTAAGTTCACCATCTGAGTTGCCCTGAATCAGTCTAGGTCTAGTATAACTGACTGAATAGGCCCTCAAAAGGGGAAACCTGTGATCATATTGTGCATTGACAAGATGACTTCTCCAAATGAACAAATCAGTGACGGTCATATTGAATTGTCTGTGGTATACCTCACAGTGCTATGGGGTTCATAACTTTGATTCCTCTCAAATGAAACATGCTGGAGGGTCCAATATCTGTTGTTGACTGATGAGTTACACTCACCTCTGACACTGTACACTGAAGAGGAGTACACATGGTAGTCTAAACCCCCAGCTTCTTTTACACCTCTTCAATTATATACAGCTTGCCGTCTAGACCTTACCACTGTGCCTCTCCTCTCCACAACCACAACCTTCTCACGTCCATCTCGGCACAGAACGGCACAGCCTCAACACTGAACTCCAGTTTCTAAACAAGGGACACTAGCTGTCATCCTGTCACACCAAACCACAACCTTCTCACGTCCATCTCGGCACAGACCGGTACAGCCGTCAACACTGAACTCTTAACAAGGGACACTGTCATCCTGTCACACCAAACCAGAACCTTTGATCCACAGAGTAAAAGCCTATTCATAGTCCGGTTTTCGGTGAAGAGGTGACCACCGTTTTGCTTAGTAAAAACAGAGAGATGTGTGAGCGGTGACCACCGCAACTTGACGCCATGTTGTTGTTTTCGGTGGTCACCACTTCACCGAATAGGTCTTAAGATTTCCTCTGAAAGGGCAGCTCGGCCATTTTTACACTTTTAAATAACACCCCTGGTTTATGGTGTGTGCAATCTGTGCATAACACTTACTGTACATTGTAGAGTGCTGGCCTGTGGACTTGCAGCAGCTAATATTAGACCTATTCCAAGGAGGCCGGCTAGGGTTTCTACCTCAGGGCATCTCCCTTTGTCACTTCTACCACAGCCTTCCTTTTGCACTGATCGAGCCACTTGCAGCTGTACTCTTCCTTCCTCTACTTACTGTTTTGAGCATCATCCAGACTACTTCTCCTCATTTCCCCTGAGTTATACTTAATTGCACGGGTTTGTACATGTATACACCAGCATTTTTGGTATAAATTATACAAGTGATTTCTGTACATTTACACCAAAAATAGCAGATCTACCAGCTCACAATGTGTCACAGCACGGAGCATTGCGATCTTGTAAAATTGCTATTTTTGGTGCATGACATCCGCACACACGCATGCAACAACATGATCAGCAGGCTTTACTCTCGTCCCACGATTTATACTGTATCCTTTCATTTCCTTCAACATACGGTAGTCACCTATTCATCCCTGTCTTCACCACACCTTCTATTCTTATCTTATCATCTCTATTTCCATCCTCACATTCACTTCCGTCCCCATCCTTGCCTTTTGACACTCTCAGGCTCTAACCACCCCTGATCTGATTCCCTGCAAGCTCCTGATTTTCAGGAGGATTGGGGGGTGTGTGTGTGTGTGTGTGTGTGTGTGTGTGTGTGTGTGTGAGGGGGGGAGAGAGGGGGGAAGAGAGAGAAAGAGGGAGGGGAAGGAGGCGGTGAAGATACAGAGATTAGTAGAAGCGAAGCGCTGATAAGGCGGTGAGTGGTGTGAAATTGAAAGATTGTGTTGAGGCCACGGATGTTGCTGTTCCTTTAAGAGTATTTTTAGTGTGGCAGGGGAGCACTGGTCACTCGTGAGGAAACCAGACAATCTAGGGTGGCAGACGGGCACAGGAGACTCTACGTCTCCCAACATTGATGCTGAGCAATGAGAGAGAGAGATAGAGAGGGAGAGAGAGAGACAGAGAGACAGAGAGAGAGACACAGAGAGAGAGAGAGATACAAAAAGGAAGGCTAGATGGCTCACCCGCGCTGCTGGCACTGCTCGCTGCTGAGTGTGACGGCCATCTTGCTCCAGTCCTGGTCTGCTCATAACATAGTGTCTACGAGGCATGTACTTTTTAAATAACCAATTGTCAAACGATTTTCAAACGGTTTGGTTTGTTAATAGTCAGAGACATCATCATGCTTTTATATGACGTTCATATAAAAAATAACATTAAGCAGATACGCATCCTGAATCATAGCCACGTTGATAACGTTTGTGATAAACCAAACCGTTTGTAAATCCGTCAAGATTTGAGCGAGTTATGAGTATTTTTGTTTGAGCTGCCATAGAACATTCTGTACTGAAGAACTGGAGAAAGATGGCCGCCGGGTGAACTATACGTCAGAGACTCCCATCTAGCCTTTATATGTCTATGGAGAAAGAGACAGCGGAGAGAAGACGGCCCTGCATGTTTCCTAGCGACAGGTAGCACACTCACTGAATGGTAATTCTACCTGCATTTTGTGCACAGTCGGACACAATCAAGTTTTCAGTCAATCAAGCACACATTTGGAGTGCTTATAGTAATGAGTGGCAAAGCACACGCTTGAATCCCTCTCTGGGACTAGACAGCTGTTTTAGAACAAAGGGGGACCCCCTGCGAATTGCTGTCATAATTAAAGTCTTAATTCCTTCATTCTCTCCTGTTTTGAAGGTTTTCATTTTTTCTCTCTGACACATTCAAAAATATGTCTTCCGACCAAAAGAGGATGTTGTTCAAGATACCCTTTTCACATTAAGCCACAAAAAGGTCAACCCTGTTCCTCATATCACTAATAAATATAATACATATTATTAAATATATTTTTTTTTACTAAGTAAACAAGTATTTGGTCCCATGTTGGTCATATTGGACTGCTCATCTGAAGACCATGAGTGGGTCCATATTTTCCCCTCTTCGGGGCAGATATGTAAATTTAATGACGGTGGAGAAGTGTGTGATCAGGTTACTGTATAGATTACATGGTGAACCCTGCCAAACACACACACAGAGAGAGAGAGAGAGAGAGGACAGGCCAGCACACCTCCATGCAGGTATAACCGCTCCACTCCGCTCCGGCTTTGCTCCAGAGAACAACATGCCGGGGTCGGGTAAAGACTGCTTCGCCTTCCTCAAGGGTCAGCGGCAGAGGTGGGTTGCTTCGAACATTAAGGTTGCTATTCTGTGAAGTTAGTTAAATGAAAACTAGCTGTTGATTATTTTCACTGACAATTGCTGATAGGCTACATGTTGTTTTGTTCTGGACTTAACCATTAGAATTATGCAGCTAGGGAGAGTTGAAACTTGGCTTTATCATCCAATGGCCCTGCTTAATTAAAAAGGGGGTACGATAAGAACCGTTTCTAAGCTCTTGATGTGTAGTCTCTCTTGGTGTGTCGTGTGTGTGTGTGTGTGTGTGTGTGTGTGTGTGTGTGTGTGTGTGTGTGCGTGCGTGCTTGCGTGCGTGCGTGCGTGCTTGCGTGCGTGCTTGCGTGCGTGCGTGCGAGTGAGTGAGTGAGTGAGTGAGATAGGGGTGGCATTGTGCCAGGCAACAGTGCTGAGGAGAATACAAATATAGTATACATGCAACGCCTCTGTTTGTGTAGGCTATGGTTCAGTGAACACGAAGGCAGTGCCTCAGGAGAGAGAGAGGCGTGCAGCGCTGTGGCCGCTTGTCAGTTAAAGACCTGCCCTCTTGTCTCCAATGCTAAATGATTTGCAAAGTGCCAGGGCTAAGTATTAAAATGGTGAGAACTCAGGGTTAGAATGTAGGTGGCGCTCTGCTGACGCGTGTGTACTGCACTGGGTATGGGATCTCAGGTCAGGTCATGGCTTCATTTAAATGCAAATAGCTAGACAGTGTTAAGCTATGACATTGAATGGATACAGTATTATATTACCGGTATATATATATCACAGATGTGATAGAGGCATACCAACATAACCTTTTAGGAGGGGAATCTATAGTAGGCCTCTGTGCCTTTAAATGAGGAAGTCATGTGACTTGAAGGGGTGCAAGTCAAGACAGTCACACAAAAATATTGATTAGACACCAATACTGCTGCTGCTATTTTGTGAAGAAATGTTGGTGATAACTATTTCACAATTTGAGATCACATATCTTACTCAAGGGCTGCTCTAAATTAAGTAGACTGAGTACATTAGGTACCGTACATTTGTTTCAGATGACATTTCGGATAGTGAATAGCCTGTGTGTGTGTGTGTGTGTGTGCGTGTGTGTGTGTGTGTGTGTGTGTGTGTGTGTGTGTGTGTGTGTGTGTGTGTGTGTGTGCGCGTGCGTGTGTGTGTATACAACCATTTTTTTATCTTATACTTCCTTGACCTGGGTCAGCCAGTGGTCTGAACCTCCCCTTTCCCCTCTACATCAAATCTCTTTGCGGAAAATGGCAGATCTGCTATTTTTGCTGAATGTTCACCTATTATGACATGCCCAGAATAGGGATGCCATATAGGGTTAAAGTGGTAAAGATACAGCCACTTAAAAAAAAAAGAAGTGTAAATTGTTTAATATTCTTGACACATTACTTGTGGTTTAAATCACTGGCACTGGTCACATTTTAACAATGTTTGTGGTCACACGGGTCACTGGCACAACATATTTTCAAATCGGGGTCTGCGGACAAATACATACAGTAGGCCTATCAATTTGGGCATCCTTGAAAACCACTGATCAAGTGAAATGACAGGCTACTGCAGCAAGTACGTACGTACGTACCAATACTTTTGTGAAATCCACAGCAGCAATTGGCACAAAACAAACTGAAACTTAAACAATGAATATTGCAATATAGCTCACAATAGCCTACACACCATATCGCAAAGCGTTGGGAGCTGAGCAGGCCTGTATGTACAGTATGGTCAATTTCTCCACTTTCTTATGTTCAATTAGCACTCTATACTGTGGAGTGTGAAGAAAACATGTCCCCCTACCCCCACAGCTCCCCAGCCTGCAATTTTCACATGAGGCATGATGGGTGTATGTACCGTACTCAGCTTTTTCGGGCCTTTTCATTTTTCTAATCATTTTTTTTTTTCTAAACAATTAAATTCAACATCCCCCAATGGCTTTCCAAACAACCCGTGTTCAGTATTGTCTTTTCATAGCACACTGCACAGCTGTTAAGATTATCTTGGTTTTCAGGCTGAACTAAAGGGCTGCCATTCCCCATTTGAGCCATAAAGTTCTGTTTCATGGGTCTTTCGGCACTAAAGTTATGGAGGAGTCCCCACTTGAGAATGGATCTATAGGACTATAACAAAGGCTGCATGTCATTATAAGCCAAATTAACTACAACTGATGAACACAAGTTACTGCTGATAGTGTACGGCTTGCATCTTCTTCTTTCTGTATATTATTTTATTTCAAGTATTTATTTGTCTTTTATAATTATGCCTTGAAGGAGCACTTCATTCACCCATTTTCAACCTGATCTTCACTATAATGCTTATTATAAGAATGTGCCATTTATTTCCTTTAAGCACTTTGAATTGCCTTTTGATTCAAATGTGATATAAATAATGAAGTATGCCTTGCAGAGCCATGGGGCCCATAGGTCAGGAGCCGATATTCTGTTTCTGTAGCGCGAGGCAGCTTTTTGTACAAGCACACCCCGAGGGCTAGTAGGCTATGTCACAGGGAATTACACCAAATCTAACCGTTGATGCTGAGTGCCAAGCAGGGAGGCATTGGGTACCATTTTGATGTGACTCAGCTGCGGATTGAACTCCGACCTCCCAACCTTAAGGCAGAAACTGTGAGATCTGTCCAAATATGCTGTGCATGTAAATGACCTTTGCCTACAGTATTATCACTCAGTTTGGATCCCTCTTTCCTCTTCATGCTGTCTACACAGTAAAAGCCTTGGTGTTCATTTAACTCAGAGTACAAGTTAGATAAAAAAGGACCCTTTGGTTTCAAACATTTGTACAGACTCGGACTGAAATTAACACCAAGGATTGTAATGTCTATGCTGTTAGCGTAAGCTAACAGTAGACAGTAGTGTTGAATTATGCAGCATAGGCTATACTGTATACCACACAGAGTATGATGACTCGTACGTTTGAGTATATAAGATAACGCTTGATGTGTAGCCTACTGAAGGAGATGTGATATTCTGAATGAGTCGATTGTGATGATGATGCACTCTCAGATTACTATATTCTGCCCTCTGTAACAGTGTGTGTGTGTGTGTGTGTGTGTGTGTGTGTGTGTTTGTCGTGTTCGTGTGTGTTTGTCGTGTTCGTGTGTGTGTCATGTGTGTGTGTGTGTGTGTGTGTGTGTGTGTGTGTGTGTGTGTGTGTGTGTGTGTGTGTGTGCGCGCGCGCATGTGTGTGTGTGTGCGCATGTGTGTTTATGTGTTTGTCGTGTTCGTGTGTGTGTCATGTGTGTGTGTGTGTGTGTGTGTGTGTGTGTGTGTGTGCGCGCGCATGTGTGTGTGTGTGCGCATGTGTGTTTATGTGTTTGTCGTGTTCGTGTGTGTGTGGGGGTGTGTGTCACCAGATCCAGTGCGTTCCAAGAACGTGTCATGCATCATCATGACGCAACTCTTCTGCACACACCCCCACACCATTTGCTCTCCTACACACACGCGCGCACACACAAATTTCAAATAGACACTGTCGCTCCTACTCAGACAACTCAGTATGGTGTGTGTGTGTGTGTGTGTGTGTGTGTGTGTGTGTGTGTGTGTGTGTGTGTGTGTGTGTGTGTGTGTGTGTGTGTGTTTGCACATCTTTGTGTAATAAATCCCACATAAATCCTTTCCTCGGGTGATGCAGTAGTCCAGGCTGTTGAATTATCTCTCTCATGCCAGACGAGTGTTTCAGTGACGGCGGGAAGCCAACTGTCCCCATGGCGCGCTCTTCTACAGATCCCTTTGTGTCACTGTAACATCGTGGCCTCGGATCCTCTAGGGATCGCAAACACTTTGCTTTCTGCATGCATGTAGGAAGAGTTGAAATTAAGTGCTCTAACAGATTCTAACATCTCTTTTCACGTATAGACTGGCCGCTCGCTGCGACGCCTTACTTTTGTTTGTAGGAGTATGCATGGTATTTTCATTATTCCATTATCGTACCATATTGACCCCCAGAAGGGAAATGTGTCCGCCTGACCTGTCATATGGAGGTCTGGGGCAAACAGTGCTCCCTTGGCACATGTGGGGTCTTCACTTTTTGCTCAAGAACACTTCAGCAGAAGAGATGCACTTGAGCACTGGAACCCATGTTGTGAGGATGAGTGGGACTTGATCTCTTCTCATCATACAACCCTGCCACTTTGCACCTAGAAGAAGAATGCTCTGCTGTTGTATAGTGCAGTGATGATGATTGATGACAATCATTTCACATTAGACTCACAACTCCCAAAACCATTTTTGCAGTTAAACTAGAAAAGTGCGCTCCCCTGATCGCAAGTTGCCTATACCCAGGGCCCGCAAACTTTGGAAGTCAGTCATAGCCAATCGGAAAGTAATATGAAAAATCTGACTGTCTGATACATGTTGAATCCTAACCTTGCATCACCAGACTTTCCACCGGGGAGGAAAGCCTGATATTCGTGTGACATGGTGGTTCTGGTTGCTTGTTCTGTTTTTTCGGAACCGCTTTGTTTGGGTTCCCCCAATCCCCATTTAAATGCTGAATCGAGTATATACTAGTTTAGTCTCGCCAGTCGATACGAGTTGAAATAAAAGATGGATATAGGGTTTTATTGGATAGGTCCTAAAGTTATGATGCCTTTGATCGCAGGGAATCATCTTGGGTGATGCCGGCACCCTTGGTTCCGGCCGTTGGACTACAACATGACCAGATGTTGTAGTCATCAGAAAGCTGAAAATTATATTGATCCCAGGCTAGTCCAGGGGAGAAAAAAGTGTAAAGTGATCTGTTATCTACCACCATGGCACGCATGCACGCACGCACGCATGCACGTGCGCGCGCACACACACACACACACACACACACACACACACACACACACACACACACAAAAGGGCATTCGGCCTGGTGTAGACAATTAACACAATTTTAATTGTTAAACATGTGTTTTCTGATTGTGAGACAAATATTGTTCCAGCTGTGTCCTATATTTGTTGCTGGCATTTACTAACACTCACCTGACATTGCATGGATGACAAGAAGGCAGCAAGAGAGCTACAGTGGAGAGGTGCCCAGATTGTATCTGCTCGTGTTCGGTATAGAAAAACTATTCTGGGACAGGTGCCAGAGTAACAACTGGGGCAATGGCGGAGGAAGAAGAGCTTTGTTTTTGGCTTGCCAGCCAGACTGGAGAGAGCGTAGTAGGCTGCTTTAGGCCTGAAGGCGTTCTCCTCCTACTATATCTTTTGTCTAGCAATATAAATTACAAACCAGTGGACTCTATATGCACACACGCCATTTTGGACGCCGCTGATAGTAATGAAGGCTCCGTTCCATTCTAGTCAAACAGAGTCAGCGTGCTGCTATTGTGTGTGTTGGCTCACTGTTGGCTATACACCAGTGAGTCTCAAAGTCTCCTTGAGTCCGTTCCAAATGGCCTTGTACGGGTGTGTGAGATTTATTGGGTCCTTGAAATTTAAAAGTTTGAGAACTATACTGCACACTAAATGGAACAGAGCCTTAATTAGTATCATCGGTAACACCTGTGAAGGAAGCAGGGAAGCAGCCCGAAGTAGGAAGAGTTATTCTGTGTGCAGAGCCCATTGTATAATGCATAACATCCACACGTATACCATCCCTTGCGGCAGGCCCAAAATTAGTCTAAAGTTCAGCCTGTAACAGCCTTTGCCCCACTGGAGCTATACACTATTGACTATTCAATGGGGTACAAACTCATTGACTGGAGAAAAAAAAGCTTCACAAGATTTGTTTTCCGGCCAGCTGAAGAGAGAAGATTACAGTTTTACTGTTATTTCAACCACAGATAAATGAGGCATTACGACTATTCAGACTTATCTTAATTACACCCGTGTGAAGTGAGGGGTGCTCTTATCCTACATTATACGTCATCATACAATACATCATCACATTCCGGCCAATCACAATTGGCGTCCTCAATTTTCTGTCCTCCCTTTTGTCCTCCTATATACAGGTTTAATATTTGTTTTTAGTTCAATGTTTGTTTTAAAAACACCATTGACAATGAAGGGAAAATGTCATAATATTGTCCCTCATTACGTCATATTGTCTCTTTATTGTTAATGGCATTTAATGTTTGTGTTGGACCGTTAATGGACCATCTCCATTACATCACCTATAGTCAACATTTGAGTTAGATTTTATTATGTAGTGCTGATAATATTTCTTGGTCCGTCACAGAGGCTATGGTCACCTCAAGCATCCTCACACAGAGGCTATGGTCACCTCAAGCATCCTCACACAGAGGCTATGGTCACCTCAAGCATCCTCACACAGAGGCTATGGTCACCTCAAGCATCCTCACACAGAGGCTATGGTCACCTCAAGCATCCTCACACAGAGGCTATGGTCACCTCAAGCATCCTCACAAAGAGGCTATGGTCACCTCAAGCATCCTCACACAGAGGCTATGGTCACCTCAAGCATCCTCACACAGAGGCTATGGTCACCTCAAGCATCCTCACAAAGAGGCTATGGTCACCTCAAGCATTCTCACACAGAGGCTATGGTCACCTCAAGCATTCTCACAAAGCCAGCAGGGACAAATGGTCAGTTCACTTTGAGTGATGACTTCAATTCATATGCATGCTGCACATGCTCTCTCTCTCTCTCTCTCTCTCTCAAAGGAGCTTTATTGGCATGAGAAAACATACGTTTACATTTCCAACAATCAAGATAAAACAATGTACAAATAAATAATCTCTTAAACATTAGCCCAATGGATTTTCAAACAAAGAATGAGAAGTAGGCTATAGGCAGTAGCCTATTTGTATCTCAGTGAAAATAATTAGTTACAGTGTTGATTTGCATCATTTGCATTCCTCTAGTCTATATCTGAGTGGCCAAAAGAGGGAAGCAAAATGTTAATATTGTGATTTTCCTCACCAAGCAACACAATTTAACGTGTGTGTGTGTGTGTGTGTGTGTGTGTGTGTGTGTGTGTGTGTGTGTGTGTGTGTGTGTGTGTGCGCGCGCGCGCGCGCACGTGTGTTTGTGTGCGTGCGTGCGGGGGACCGTGCAGTGCGCACAGTTCGCGTGACAAATGTGTTCTGGTCTGGGGGCTATAGAGGGGCATTATTTTATTACACCACGGAACATATTAGTATAGCTTATGTTAACACTCACATTGGTCACATTATAGCTCGCGTTGTGTGCAGTGAAAGCAGAATTGTTTGCCCGAGCTAAAAGTCAAGGGATAAAATAAAACCGCATAGCTTTTCCGTTATATATAAAGGCCTATCCCATAATCATGTGGCATTAAATGGTTTGATGCCGATAATAACAACACGTGACGGTAATACCTCGTCTTTGTCCCTTTAATTTCAAATGTCATACGTTGATGTATTGTGATCACCTGCCAGATGCGGCGCTTGCGCATTTAGAGCTGGGGGCGGGGTGGACGCTGCTGCCCTGTGCCCTCCATCCCACCTCCATTCATCACACAGTCACTCACACACACGGATAGCCAGGGGATGTCTGACGCTTGTACGGAGATGATGGGGAGACAATTCTTCTATGATAAAGGTAGAATTTATGTGCGTTATATACGTGAATATACTGATCCGTGTTATTAACCGCCGTCCGTTTAATGTGACCGCGGAGGGTGAAGGATGCTCGGCTGAAGGGTGCAGAGAGAGGGAGAGAGAGAGAGAGAGAGAGAGTAGCGACTCGGAGCGGATTACAGATGGGGGGATGCCTGCCTCGGCTCGGATGACAGGGAATCTGTTTTTTGCCGTTCGCATTAATTCTGACTTAAAATCAGACTTGAAAGTTGCGGTTTACGCGAGTTGTGACTTGATCTGGAAGCAATAAAGTGCGTTATGTGTGTCAAGGGCGCACAAAGGGTGATTCATGTGATTTCGTCCACGACCAGCCGTGTGCAGCGTGCACGGAGCTGTCATAATATTAATAACCAATGAAGACAGTCCTCTGTGCGGACTGACTGGAATGTGCGAGTAGTGTTGTCTATAATAAATAAATTCTGCTCCTCCTGAGAAATCTGACGGTGCTGTGGAATATATAGACTATTCCTGATGTGCTCAGATCGTGGAAACGTTGGAGTGTATAGCCTATAGCCTAGGCTATGTCCGAAAACAATCAATTATCATAATCATTGAATTGTATTTATTTTTTGATTTAGTTTAAAACGGAAAACCAATCATCAATCTACTTCATTTCATGGCCCTTGCCCGGATGTGCCTGCAATTTCTCTGGGGAGAGCTGGATTGACTCTGTTTACTCCTCTCTTGCTGCCATGCAACACACTCCGACTGATCTCTGCATGCCTCCTCGACATTTAAAAGACTGCCAGTTAGGAGGTGATAGGGCAAAGGAAGGGCATTAAGGATAGACACAATTCGGTCGCCTGAATGGCAAACAGTGGGAAGTCATTCCTGGTAGTATAGTGGGCTAGTGGTCGATTTCAGTGAATGTAAATCTGGCTATATATGTCAACCGTAAGCGCAGTACCTCAGTTTTGTTAGCATAGTCTATTCAGAGAACAGCTGTGCTGCCTGTTATTATGTAGTAGCCTATTGTATTGTATTACATGGTTGAAAAGAGATCCCTCTTTGGTTTAAGGAAGTATAACGGCGGGATCAATAGAGTGCATCTGCCTCTGTCGTGGTGCTGAAAACAACAGTCAGAGCTCCGTAAATCAAACAGCGACTGAACACTGAATCATTCATGTCTTTCTCTGAACAGGCCAGGGTTAACAATTAAAGGTGAAAACGATAATCAGGTGATGAGGTGTGATAATGTGATAAAGATGAAGTGTCATAATATACAGTGCATTCATATTCATGTTGAAATCTAATTGTTTCACTTGCAAAATGTGTGTATAGACTATAGAGTATAATCCACATGCATGCTAAGCACAAGTCCAGTAATGTTGCTGTTGTGTTAATCCTTCATTTGTGAGAGCCTGGAGGAGACACGATTAGATTTAATTCTGTCCCAAGGAGGGGGGGGGGGGGCTTTGAGACATTGCATGACTTCTCAGTTCTCATTATTTGTCCAATATGCTGCAATTTTTTCATGCCATTCTCTGATATCGAGTCAGACAGTGTTGTAGCTATGGCTTAAAGATTGTCATGCTCCCTCTCCTGTTCCCTCCTACCTTATTCTCACTCATCTTTTTCTCTCCAACTCTCTCTGTGTGTGTGTCTCTCTCTCTCTCTCTCTCTCTCTCTCTCTCTCTCTCTCTCTCTCTCTCTCTCTCTCTCTCTCTCTCTCTGTTGTGTGTGTAGGAAGTCTGGCGTAGATGCTGAACCAGAGGAGACGCCAGGCAGCAGCAGCAGCAGCAGCGGCAGCAGCAGCAGCGGCAGCACTGGGGCTGTATCCCTCTCCTCCTCAGCCCCGGCCCCAGCCCCTGGCCCTCCTCAGGCCCCTGCTGGAGACCCAGGACAGAGAGGAGACAGCTCCGGCTCTG